>NW_026992488.1:0-67095 GCF_028769735.1 Zonotrichia leucophrys gambelii | reverse complement strand
CCCTCTCTGCCCAGACCTTCCTGATTCGGGGAAACATCCCAAATGAGCTCCTAGAGAAGCCTTTGCATGTCACTCCTCACCAGCATGTCCTTATTCTGGTGCAGGAAAGCCTTGTTAATGGGCGCTGCTGGGAAAGCAGGCTGAGGCTGGCACAAACAGGTCCTGCACTGCAGTGCAAGTTTCTCAGAGCTCCTGTCACAGCCCCAGCCCTTCTCCCACCTCTGTGCATTGTACCCCAACAGAAACAGCCACAACAGGAAAGAACTTACAGCTTTTAGAAATCAATTTCTTTATCAAAATCAGAGAAACAAACATCGTCTGCTAATACAAGGTATCACTATCATCATCACTGAAAGTATCCCTACCACTGAGAATATCAGTATCTCTTATCACTAAAATCAGCACGGTCCTCTAAAATTAAGTGTCATTGTTAGAATCACTATCACTAAAAGAATCACTATCACTATCACTCTCACTATCACTATCCCTATCACTACCACTATCACTATCTATCACTATCACTGAAGAGTCCCTATTACTAGAACTATCTATCACTACCACTGAAAGAATCACTATCACTCTCACTATCAGTATCCCTATCACTACCACTACAACTATCACTATCTATCACTTACCACTATTACTAATCTTCATCTTTGAACATTAAGTATTCCTCCTGGTACTGGTTGCAGGGGCACCAGGAGGCTGTGGGCTGAGGAGACTCCAGGGAAATCCAGTGGTCCCGTGAAGTAGCCCCCTCAGCCAGAGCACAGTCGGGACAGGTGGTCACAGGTGACGGGTCTGCGCGCATGTTCTTGTACAGCCGGGCAGGCTCCGCTGCAAAGATCTCAGGAAACAGACGGCAGCTGTCCCTGAACCCGTTGGCTTGGGCTTCCTTGCCACTTCCGGGACCTTCTCCTGATTCTGTTTCTTCTCTAAGCAGGCCACGGCTTTGCCAGGAAGAGTCCCGGTCCAGTCCTGATGCCTCTTTGTCTTCCTGGGCCCTCCTGTAGAAACAGATTTCCAAGGAGACTCCTCATAGATAGGAATTTGAAGCACAGTTAAACTGCACTGCAGCGATTTTCACAGAGCTGCCTGGGCACTCCAGCATGGTGCAAACACTTCTTTGCCAATGGCAGCAATGAATAACTCACATGTCCCTCTTCCGCAGCTGATACAGGACCGTATACCAAACCACAGCTGCCAGCAGCAGCACAGCCGGGACTGCAAGAGATGCCAGGAGGTACTTCTTGCTGAATTCCCACTGTCCAGCAGCTGACCCTGGCAGGAGAAAAGAGAATGTGAGAGACAACGTTTGTACTCTGTACTAGGGATAATCCCGCAGTGTGCTTCGCATGCCCGAGAATTATTGTCTTCAGAGATCTCTTCCTCTGGCTCTGGTGTCTCAGCATCAGGGACCAAGAGGTTCTCATGGGGAAGAGCCCAGTGTGTGCCAGGGAGCAGCACTGCCGCTGTCTTTTCCTCTGGGCTGCAGGCCAGGGCTGTGTGCTGGGCAGCTGCACTTCATCCGTGGAGAGCACTGCAGGGACACAGCAGAAATGCTGCTCTTCTTCCAAGACAGCATCGCCCAAGCACTCGCCAGAATATTCCTCGGGCACAGCAAGTTTGCTGGTGTCCTGTATTGGTTGGCTTTCTTCATCTGAGCCTGGGACACTGTTATTTTCTTCCGTAGGGAGGGTCTCTGGCACAGTCTCAGAATCTGTCTCTACACAAAACACATTGGACACTTTAACCAGAAGCCACTGCCCCTTACCACAAGCATGGTACCATGGCCTGGGAATTCTGGCAGGTGGCAGTGAGGAGCCTGCTGTGCCCAAAGACAAGAGGAATCCATAGGCGAGTTTTCTGCCATGCAACATGAAATGCAGACCCAAACCACCCAAGACTTAATCAACCAAATGACCCAGAGAAAGAATGCCTTCTGGTTCATACTCATACTTGAGGTCCAGCTTCAACCCATCCCTGAGCCTGAGGTTTGGCAGGGGGCAGCCAAGACTGCGTGGGATATCATTTTTGCCTCCGTGCTGTGCTGAGTGTTAGGTGAAAACAAATTCAGCAGAGGTCTTTTGCCAACATCTTGCTGCCAATGTCTGCACACAGCAGCTCTGGCCAGTAATGGTACATCTGCAGCAGCAGCTGGAGATGCTCCTGGCAATCATCTGGAAGCACAGCTGTGAGCAGATGCTGTGCTGGACCTTTTCTATGGCTCATTCCAGGAGGTGTGAAATGGGGTGTCCCTGCAGCAAGACTCTGACTGAACACTTCTGGTTATCCAGGATTCAGAACATCCCCCTAGTGGAATGAAAAGCTTCGCATCCCAGGCTGCAGGGTTAACAGAATGGGATGTACCAACCAGATGGGGCTTCATCCATGGCTGTCAGGAGCTCCTCTGCTCCTGACAGGGGAAGGAATCTTTCAGGGAATCCTTCAGGGAATCCTTCAGGAACCGTGTCATAATTCTTCCCTAAGCTAGATTCATAAAAGAATGTTACACCTATGAATGTGTATTTCTCATGAATAACATGGGGAAAAGGAGTGCTCATTCTTGTGAAGGCAGTAGAGACTGATTACTCACACTTGACAGACCAGCTTGGAATCAGCATGGTATCTGCCTCTTTCTCAGGGGTTGAAAGAGCACTCTCTCTCATGGTCACACCTCAAGGCCTGGATGTGGAAGGTACTGACAGGGCACACACAGGTGGTTCTGTATTCTCACAGCTGCACAGGGGTCTGGCTGCCCTTGGGACACTGAGCTGGCAGCTCTCCCATGAACTGAAAAGCCATGGCGTGCCCACACGACCTGTGGCTAGGTCAGCCCTGGAGCCAGGCCGGGAGGCTGGATTACCAGAGGTGAGCGATGGACAACCAGAGCTGAGTGACGCATAACCGGCTGCCCGTGATGAATTACCAGTGCTAGCGATGGAGAACCGGTGCTGAGGTTCTGGGCTCGAACTGCCCCTTCCCAGCTCCTTGCTCTTTAGGAACCTCTGCCCATGCTGCACCCTAAAGCAGCTGCAGCCCCTCACTCCTGCCCTGGTGTGTCTGCCCCACTGCCCACAGCGTGGTGGCCTCCTGGCTCAGCCAGCCCTAGTCCTGGCCCCGCTGCTGCCAGCCAGGGCTGTGTGCTGGCCCCTGCCTGCCTACCTGCTGCCTGCCCAGCTGTTGGAGCACTCTGGGCATTCTGGGCTTGCAGGGCCAGGAGAAAGAGGAGCAGGAGGCAGTGCCTCAGGGCCATGATCCCCCCTGCTCGCAACATTCTGCTGCTGCTGCTGCTGCTGCTGCTGCTGCTGCTGCCAAGCGCCCCCTTGGAGTGACCAGGCTCGCTCTGGCACAGCGAGTGGCCCGGGACACTCTCCCGTCCCTCGGGAGGCCGGGAGAGCGGCTACGGCCGTCACCTTGCACAGGCGAGGCTCTGTGCCACGAAAGATAGAAGAAAGAATGGGCTTCTGTTGAGGGCTTAGTCGGGGTTTACTGAGGAAGGGCAGCAAAGGGATCCACAAGGCAGGGGATCCAGTAAACAGCAAACCCTGGACTGGGCTGTGCAATGTCCTATAGAGGGGGAAGGGAACAGGGGAGGGGCTCACCCATCCGCCAATGGGGTTACAGGAGGGCACGGGGAGCAGGAAAACAGGCATTTAGGAAAACCAATGGGGGCAAGTCGGGGGAGAGGCCCCAGGACCTGAACCTATCAACTGATGGCCTTGGTAGAAGTTTCTAGAGGGAGGGGATGGACCGGACAGCAGGGAGGGCTTTAAGGGGTGACATAGCAATTTTTAGGGAACAGGGGGAGGAGGCAGAGTGATTGACAATGAAGAGGAGGGAGGAGGCAACAGGGGCAGAACAATTTTAACTGGAAAAACTGGGACAAACTAAGGCAGAACGTAGTGCAATTAAAACATACAAAACCACAATATAAAACTGCAGTGTTGCCCAGAGCACTGAACAAAACAAGTGGGGTTCTAGAACCTCACATCAAACAGAGCTCTCTGATCTCATGACAAAGTGGTGTCTCTGAACTCCCCACTGTATGCCCACGTTGCCTGTGAATTCCTGGACCTCCCCTCTACTGAATTTCTTTTTTCTGCACAGGAATGGAAGGAGCAAAACAGAGAAGGGTTTATGTATTCTGGGAGGCAGCACTGTGCATGGGAATGCCGAGGCACTCATGCCTTATTCCTCAGAAACCCTATCAGAAGCCCTCTATGAAGGCTGTTTTAAAAACCCAGATGCAAGTGTCCTTCTGCGGTAGTATTTTTTCTGACAGCATTGTGGCAAGAAACCTGCTTTTCCCATTTCTTCTGCTACAGTTTCATCACCTTTGATGGCAGCACTGCTTCCATTCTCCACTGTCACGCAAACATGGGCGTGCAGTGCTCACGCTTCTCCCAAGTGAGCCTGGTTGATTCCCTTGCCAATCGCACTTCAAGCTCACTAAAGGAGCCCTACTAAATCCTGAGGCAAGATCCTTTTTCCTTTTGAGGCAGATGTAGCACATGTGCACCATCAAGCCTGGTGTCCTGTAGAGTGACCCACGGTCAAAGCCCCACACTCCTGCTGGGAACACCAGGGCGCCAGGGATTCATCTCTAGAACCTTCCTGTGTCTGGGTCACTGCAAGTGGGACAAGTAAATTCCACATGCGCCCCAGATCCCTCAAGCTGTCATGCAGAGCCTCCTGTGACCAGTATCACATTCCTTCCCCTCTGTATTTCACACAGCCAGCCGTCATCTTTCTGCTCCTTGATCCTCTTTGTGCTCATTGGGGAGGGACTGCCACATCCCCCATGACCTAAGTCACCATCTCAGGTCTCCTTGATGTGCTCAGCACTGGACATTCCTCCTTCCCAGAACATCCTTCCCTCTCTGCCCAGACCTTCCTGATTCGGGGAAACATCCCAAATGAGCTCCTAGAGAAGCCTTTGCATGTCACTCCTCACCAGCATGTCCTTATTCTGGTGCAGGAAAGCCTTGTTAATGGGCGCTGCTGGGAAAGCAGGCTGAGGCTGGCACAAACAGGTCCTGCACTGCAGTGCAAGTTTCTCAGAGCTCCTGTCACAGCCCCAGCCCTTCTCCCACCTCTGTGCATTGTACCCCAACAGAAACAGCCACAACAGGAAAGAACTTACAGCTTTTAGAAATCAATTTCTTTATCAAAATCAGAGAAACAAACATCGTCTGCTAATACAAGGTATCACTATCATCATCACTGAAAGTATCCCTACCACTGAGAATATCAGTATCTCTTATCACTAAAATCAGCACGGTCCTCTAAAATTAAGTGTCATTGTTAGAATCACTATCACTAAAAGAATCACTATCACTCTCACTATCACTATCCCTATCACTGCAACTATCACTATCTATCACTATCACTGAAGAGTCCCTATTACTAGAACTATCTATCACTACCACTAAAAGAATCACTATCACTCTCACTATCAGTATCCCTGTCACTACCACTACAACTATCACTATCTATCACTTACCACTATTACTAATCTTCATCTTTGAACATAAAGTATTCCTCCTGGTACTGGTTGCAGGGGCACCAGGAGGCTGTGGGCTGAGGAGACTCCAGGGAAATCCAGTGGTCCCGTGAAGTAGCCCCCTCAGCCAGAGCACAGTAGGGACAGGTGGTCATAGGTGACGGGTCTGCGCGCATGTTCTTGTATAGCCGGGCAGGCTCCGCTGCAAAGATCTCAGGAAACAGACGGCAGCTGTCCCTGAACCCGTTGGCTTGGGCTCCCTTGCCACTTCCTGGACCTTCTCCTGATTCTGTTTCTTCTCTAAGCAGGCCACGGCTTTCCCAGGAAGAGTCCCGGTCCAGTCCTGATGCCTCTTGGTCTTCCTGGGCCCTCCTGTAGAAACAGATTTCCAAGGAGACTCCTCATAGATAGGAATCTGAAGCACAGTTAAACTGCACTGCAGCGATTTTCACAGAGCTGCCTGGGCACTCCAGCATGGTGCCAACACTTCTTTGCCAATGGCAGCAATGAATAACTCACATGTCCATTTTCCGCAGCTGATACAGGACCATATACCAAACCACAGCTGCCAGCAGCAGCACAGCCGGGACTGCAAGAGATGCCAGGAGGTACTTCTTGCTGAATTCCCACTGTCCAGCAGCTGACCCTGGCAGGAGAAAAGAGAATGTGAGAGACAACGTTTGTACTCTGTACTAGGGATAATCCCGCAGTGTGCTTCGCATGCCCGAGAATTATTGTCTTCAGAGATCTCTTCCTCTGGCTCTGGTGTCTCAGCATCAGGGACCAAGAGGTTCTCATGGGGAAGAGCCCAGTGTGTGCCAGGGAGCAGCACTGCCCCTGTCTTTTCCTCTGGGCTGCAGGCCAGGGCTGTGTGCTGGGCAGCTGCAATTCATCCATGGAGAGCACTGCAGGGATACAGCAGAAATGCTCCTATTTCCTTAAGGAAATATCTCCCAAGCACTCACTTGCTGAATGTCCCTGAGGCTGACCAGGTATACTAGTGTCTTGTAATGCCTCTAGTTCTTCATCTGAGCTTGGCATGCTGTCATTTTCTTCCACAGGAAAGGTCTCTGGCAAAGTCTCAGAATCTGTCTCTACACAAAACACATTGGACATTTTAACCAGAAGCCACTGGCCCTTACCACAAGCATGGTACCATGGCCTGGGCATTCTGGCAAGTGGCAGTGAGGAGCCTGCTGTGCCCAAAGACAAGAGGAATCCATAGCCAAGTTTTCTGCCATGCAACATGAAATGCAGACCCAAACCACCCAAAACTTAATCAACCAAATGACCCAGAGAAAGAATGCCTTCTGGTTCATACTCATACTTGAGGTCCAGCTTCAACCCATCCCTGAGCCTGAGGATGGGCAGGGGCAGCCAAGACTGCGTGGGATATCATTTCTGCCTCCGTGCTGTGCTGAGTGTTAGGTGAAAACAAACTCAGCAGAGGCCTTTTGCCAACCTCTGGCTGCCAATGTCTGCACACAGCAGCTCTGGCCAGTAATGGCACATCTGTATCAGCAGCTGGAGATGCCCCTGGCAATCATCTGGAAGCACAGCTGTGAGGAGATGCTGTGCTGGACCTCCTCTATGGCTCACTCCAGGAGGTGTGAAATGGGGTGTCCCTGCAGCAGGACTCTGATGGAGCAGTTCTGGTTTTTCAGGTTTTACGACATCCGTACAGGAATGAAAAGCTTCGCATCCCAGTTCGCAGAGTTAACTGAATGGGATGTACCAACCAGATGGTGCTTCATCCATGGCTGTCAGGAGCTCCTCTGCTCCCGATAGGGGAGGGAATCCTTCAGGGAATCCTCCAGGAAATCCTTCAGGGAATCCTTGAGGAACCCTGTCATAATCCTTCCCTAAGTTAGATTTATAAAAGGATGTTACACCTATGAATGTGTATTTCTCATGAATAACATGGGGAAAAGGAGTGCTCATTCTTGTAAAGGCAGTAGAGACTGACTACTTACACTTTTGGTACCAGCTTGGAATCAGCACAGTATCTGCCTCCAGCTCAGGGGCTGAAAGAGGACTCTCTGTGTCCAAAACTACAACCAAGCAACACAAGAAGTTAGCATCACATTTACTCCTCTCATGGTCACACCTCAAGGCCTGGATGTGGAAGGTACTGACAGGGCACACACAGGTGGTTCTGTATTCTCACAGCTGCACAGGGGTCTGGCTGCCCTTGGGACACTGAGCTGGCAGCTCTCACATGAACTGAAAAGCCATGGCGTGCCCACACGACCTGTGGCTAGGTCAGCCCTGGAGCCAGGCCGGGAGGCTGGATTACCAGAGGTGAGCGATGGACAACCAGAGCTGAGTGACGCATAAGCGGCTGCCCGTGATGAATTACCAGTGCTAGCGATGGAGAACCGGTGCTGAGGTTCTGGGCTCGAACTGCCCCTTCCCAGCTCCTTGCTCTTTAGGAGCCTCTGCCCATGCTGCACCCTAAAGCAGCTGCAGCCCCTTACTCCTGCCCTGGTGTGTCTGCCCCACTGCCCACAGCGTGGTGGCCTCCTGGCTCAGCCAGCCCTAGTCCTGGCCCCGCTGCTGCCAGCTCAGGGCTGTGTGCTGGCCCCTGCCTGCCTACCTGCTGCCTGCCCAGCTGTTGGAGCACTCTGGGCATTCTGGGCTTGCGGGGCCAGGAGAAAGAGGAGCAGGAGGCAGTGCCTCAGGGCCATGATCCCCCCTCCTCAAAACACTCTGCTGCTGCTGCTGCAGTGTTGCCGAGAGTGAGCACTGAACAACACAGTGGAGTTTTCGAAGCACACATCAAGCAGAGCTCTGTGACCTCATGACATAGTGGTATCTCTGAACTCCCAAATTTATGCCTACGTCGCCTGGGAATTCTGTATTGAATTTCCTTATTTTACAGAGGAATGGAAGGATTAAAACAGAGAAGGGTGGATATATTTTGGGAGCAGCACTGTGTATAGGAATGAAGAGGCACTCATGTCTTATTCCTCAGAAATCCCCTAGTAGAAGGCCTCTATGAAGGCTGCTGTAAAAAAAACCAGATGGAAGTGTCTTTTCTTCGTAGTATTTTTGTTTGACAGCATTCTGGTAAGAAACCTGCTTTTCCCATTCCTACTGCTACAGTTTCATTACCTCCGATGGCAGCACTGCTTCCATCCTCCACTTTCATGCAAACATGGGTGTGCAGTGCTTACGCTTCTCTCTCGTTGATTCCCTTGTCACTTCCAATCCCACTTCAAGCTCACTAAAGGAGCCCCACTAAATCCTGAGCCAAGATCCTTTTTCCCTTTGAGGCAGATGTAGCCCATGTGCACCATCAAGCCTGGTGTCCTGTAGAGTGACCCACAGTCAAAGCCCCACACTCCTGCTGGGGACACCAGGGTGCCAGGGATTCACTTCTGGAACCTTCCTGTGTCTGGGTCACGGCAAGTGGGACAAGTAAATTCCACACGTGCCCCAGATGCCTCAAGTCCTCATCCAGAGGCCCTGAGCTCCTTCCTGCTTGTCCTCAGGCACCATGAGGTACTGCCATGGGACACACACAAATGTGCCGGCTGCTGCAGATTACAGCTAACACCGGTGGCCTTTTAGCCGAACAGCTCTTGTGGGAAGGAAATATTCAGGCTCTCCAAGGCTCATAAGCAGTCTCCAGCTGACAAGCTGCAGAAACTCGGCCAATGTCGTGCTCTGGAATCCAGCACAGATCGCTGCTCACCTTGAAGGCTGCAGCACATAATGAACAGAGGGCCGTAACAGGCTGCAGGGTGTCTTGGTCACATCTCCTAGCCAGAAGCCAGGCAGGCTGCCCAGCTGCCTCGGCGTTGGGTCTGAGCGCCACTCCGGGCCCTCCATTCCTGCCCGAGGGGAGGCACCGATGAACATTGCCCTTCTTTGTTCCTAACTGGCCAGAGACGCAGTCTCTTCCCTTAGCGCACTCCGCGGCATTGTGCTGCTCGGCGGCTCGTCAGCAGCTGTGGGAGCCGAGTCCCCAGAGCAGCTGTGGTGCTGCTGAAGCCGCCTGCGGCGTGTGGCACGGCACGGAGGCAGCGCTGCCCGCAGCCCGCGGCCTCCTTGGCCCGCGCTGCCGCCATTTCGCAGAGGGGCCGTGAGGGGCGGGCACGGGGCTGTGGGGCTGTGGCGGCCCCGCTTCCCGGGCCGCAGCTCCAGCTGCTCCCGCTGGCTCGGAGCGGCCCCGCTCCGGCCCGAGGGCCGAGGCGCCTGTCCCGGGCCCGACCGGCCGCTGTCGTGCCGCTGCAGGAGAGCTCCCCGCCGTGTCCCGGCTGCAGAGAACGGCTGCCGGCGCAGTTCGCCTGGGAGCCTGAGCCGAGCGTGGCACAGGGGGCGGAGCCGAGAAATAGACACGGAACGGACAGGGACAGGAAACAGAACGGAGAGACAACGAGAGCAAACTGGGGGCAGGGAACGGGAGCAGAGCTGCGGGAATGGGCAGCGGGGAAAGAGGAAGAGCCGCAGAATGTGCAGGAGGGAGCAGGAGAGAGTAAAATCTGGGCTGGATGGAGACTCTTGAAGAAGCTTTGGAGGGACAGCAAGATAGGGAGTAGGAGAGAACAGGGATATAGGGATCAGCCACGGGACTGACAACTGGACAGACCGACACACAAGGAGAAACCCAGATGTGGTTTATTAGAATAAACAGGGCCAGGAGACTTCTTCTCCTTTTTAATGCCTTTATTAAAAGTGATCAGCTCAGGATTGGGTAGCTCCGCAGGGCTGCAATCCCCGTCCTGTCTCCCAGGACGACTCAGAGGAAGAGGATATGCACAGCTTTGTCCACTCGGGGCAGAGCTGGGGATCATGTCCTCGTGGGAGCCTTTTAGGGCGTGATGATCCCTTCGTTGTTACTTTCTCAGCGCAGTCCCCCTCA
This sequence comes from Zonotrichia leucophrys gambelii, assembly GCF_028769735.1. Taxonomy (NCBI): domain Eukaryota; kingdom Metazoa; phylum Chordata; class Aves; order Passeriformes; family Passerellidae; genus Zonotrichia; species Zonotrichia leucophrys. The sequence continues at coordinate 56,722 of NW_026992488.1, read as the reverse complement.
GTCTCGGCGCTGGGGACAACTCCCGTGGTCCCGGCGAGAGGGATTCCGCATCTCTGCAGGCTCAGCACTCGGCTCCTCACGTCGAGACATCACTCCAGTCTCTCACTCTTATTTGGCTCGTTGTTTTTGGGGTTTTCTCTGTGCTTTTGGAGTAGGGGGTCCCAAAAAGCATGCTGGTCCTGGAGTCACTTTGCATAACCCCCCCCATCCTCTCAGGTGTCTTCACTATTCTGGGAAAAGTACACCTTAGCCTCGGGCAAGGCTCTGCTAATTATAAAAGGAGCGATCAGCTACAACGACCCGTGATTGCAATAACAAAACACGCAGAACTTTGGCAGGGACAGTGATATGGCTGCCTCTTTGTAATTTTTTCTCACAAAAAAAATTAACAGAATTTTTGTTCATAACAGTCCCCCCTCTTTTTCTTTGATCAAGCTTAAATTCTTAAGCTCGCATCAACTCACAATTTTTGTTTTGAATCTACTATAAATCTCTTGTGCACTTTGGTAATCATGGTTACTTAACCTTGTTACTTTCCTTAGTTTCTTCAGTTTGGTCTGCACGGCAAACACTATTTTACTAAAACAGATAAATAAGCATAGTAAAAAGAGCAATCCTCCAAGTACACACACAGTGAGAAAAAACACCTTTTCCCATACATCTTTTCTGAAAATCTCCAAGTTCCCCCACCCACTAGGATCAAGTGTAGGAGTTTGATCTTGATTATTTACACATGCTAATCTTTTTATTTCGTTTGAAATGTTCCTAATAATTGAATTCTTTATTTTTAATACTGCCTGGAGCCGGATGACTTTGTTCAACACAGATATTGGCTTTTACAATTTTGGATTTTCTCAATTTCTTTTTCACTTTCCCGGTTTTGTTTAATTTCTCCCAAATCATTGTATATAGGAACTCCCAAACTTGATCCAGTTTCTTTGGGTAATAAGAAAATTGGTTTTATCACTCTAGCAATGCAGTTGCCAGACGAGATCAAACCTAGGGGTTTAGAGCTCCCCTGAAATGTGTTCTAAAAGGGGTTTATATCTTTTCCAGTATACTCATATAAATACTTGTAACAAACAATTTTTCTTACCATTTGCACCACTTCTTTGCTTTTTACTAGATCTGCTGAGCTTGTTTCAGCAGCATCACATTCAAAGCACAACCAGGCTTCCCCTATAGGGCACTCTCCTAGGAGTGGCTGCCTAAAAGTGGCAGTATTGTATGCTATCCAATACACTCTCTTATTTTTCTGATAAAGAACCAATTGGAAGGGGTTAACACAATCAGGGTTAGAACTGTGGACTCTCGACAAGGAGCTCACTTCCTCCTCATAGAGGAGATGGTAGCATTCACTGCACGGCTCTCCTGGGCTTCCTAGAGCAACACCAGCAATTACAACCATCATTACTACCCTTCCCAAGAGTCCGGTATGGGTCATCTTGCACAGCTTGCCCACCCAGCCTTGCCTCTTGGGGAATTTTTTTTTTTTTTTCTTACTGAGAAGAAGCTTCCAAACTCTTTAGAGACCCTTCTACCTGCTTCTCTGGTTAAACCCCTCTTGGTCTATCCCCTATCAATTTTGGATTGCATTGTGAGTCAGAGAGGAGCAGAGGGTGGAGCTTCCTGAGTTGTTGCTGAGTGGCTGATTATAAGAGGTGTCTGGGGAGCGCGGCAAACAGGAGTGGGCAAACAGGGTTGTGGTGAGTCTCTGGGGAGTATACAAGGCAGTTTGCGCGGCAGTTCGTGCAGGCAGGTCAAGCAGGCAGGGCTGCCAGCTTTCTTGCTAGTAAGGAGAGCTCTGTATTGTTTGAGGTCTTTCTGCTGCCTGGTTAGTTTTGAGGTGTTTGTCAGTAATGGTGTCTACACGGTCAAAAGCTGTGGCTGGTATAAGTGACCAAGTTGGGCCCTCCAAAAAGGATGTGTCTGTCCAGACCCATCCGTGTCCAGAGTGTTTGAGCTTATCGGTGGCATCAGGGAGTGTTGTGGAGGAGTCCTGCCTGCGCTGTGAACAAGTGAATGACCTCCTTTCACTGGTGGCTGAGCTTAGGGAGGAAGTCGAAAGGTTAAGGAGTATCAGGGAAAGTGAAAGGGAAATAGACTGGTGGAGTTCAGCCCTACCATCTTTAAGGGAGGCTTCTGACCAAGAGACTGAGGACTTATATGCCTCCCGCTCTCAGGTAACAAAAGGGCCCCTGGTAGATGAAGAGGAGTGGAAACGGGTCCCCATTCAGGGAGGTAATAGCAAAAGGTCCTCCCCGTTCCCATCATCCAGCCAAGTACCACTTCAGAATAGGTATGAGATCCTGGATAGAGAGACCCAACTGGATGATTTAGGAGAGAATTGCCTGCCCAGTGAACCCCCCAATTATGATTCATCTGCAAGACGGATCACTACCTCTAGGATCAAGAAGAAAAGAAGGGTAATCGTAGTAGGTGATTCCCTCCTGAAGGGAACTGAGGGCCCCATATGTCGACCAGACCCATCCCACAGGGAAGTCTGTTGCCTCCCTGGGGCCCGGGTACAAAACACCACTGAGAGACTTCCTCGGCTGATTCAGCCCTCTGATTATTACCCACTGCTGATACTCCAGGCTGGCAGTGATGAGATTGAGAAGAGGAGTTTCAAGGCAATTAGAAAGGACTTCAGGGTACTGGGTCAGGTAGTTGATAGGGCAGGAGCACAGGTAGTGTTCTGCTCAGTCCCTTTGGTGGCAAAGGAAAATGATGAAAGAAACAGAAGAATCTGCATCATCAACAAGTGGCTTAAGGGTTGGTGTCATCGGCAAAATTTTGGATTCTTGGATCAGGGGGAAATTTTTACAGCATCTTCTCTGCTGAAACCAGATGGGGTACACCTCTCTGTTAAGGGCAAAAGGTTTTTAGCTCATGAACTGGCAGACCTCATTGAGAGAGCTTTAAACTAGGTTTGAAGGGGGAAGGGGAACCAGCTGAGCTATATGGAAACAGGCCCAAGAATTGCAAGGCTGAGTTAGGGGTGAAGTCAGTTGCCCAGATGAGGTGCATGTATACCAATGCACGCAGCTTGGGCAACAAACAAGAAGAGCTGGAGGCCATGGTGCAGCTGCAGAGCTGTGATGTAGTTGACATCACGGAAACATGGTGGGACGACTCACATAGCTGGAGTATTGCACTGGATGGATACAAGCTCTTCAGGAGAGACAAGAAAGGAAGAAGAGGTGGAGGGGTGGCCCTTTATATTAAGCAAACTTTTGATGCCATCAAAATTGAAACTAAGGAACATGGAGTTGAATGTCTATGGGTAAGAATAAAGGGGAAGGCCAACAAGGCTGACACCATACTGGGAGTCTGTTATCGTCCACCCGACCAGGAAGAAGAGGTAGATCACTTATTCTAAGCAGCTAGGTAATGTTTCAAGATCATCAGCCCTTGTTCTTGTGGGTGACTTCAACCTACCAGACATCTGTTGGGAACTTAATACAGCAATAAAGAGGCAGTCCAGGAAATTCTTAGAATGTATGCAGGACAACTTTTTGTTGCAGCTGGTGGGTGAACCCACCAGGGGAGGGACTATGTTAGATCTGCTGTTTGCAAACAGAGATGGGCTGGTGGGAGACATGGTGGTTGGAGGTCGCTTGGGGCAGAGTGATCACGAAATAATAGAGTTCTCAATATTTGGTGAAGTCAGGAAGAGCACCAGTAAAACTCTTGCATTGGACTTCCGGAGGGCAGACTTTGGCCTGTTTAGGAGACTTATTCAGAGCGTCCCTTGGGAAGCAGTCCTAAAAAACAAAGGAGTTCAGGAAGGGTGGGCATACCTCAAAACAGAGATCTTGAGGGCACAGGAACAGACCATCCCTGTGTGCCGAAAGATCAGTCAACGGGGTAAACGTCCAGCCTGGCTGGGCAAGGAGATTTTGGAGGAACTTAAGAATAAAAAGAGGATGTATCAGCGTTGGAAAAAGGGTCAGGTCTCTAAGGAAGTACTCAAGAAGGCTGCTAGAGCATGCAGAAAAAAAATTAGGGAGGCCAAAGCTCAGTTTGAACTTAGAATGGCAACTTCTGTAAAGGATAATAAAAAATGTTTTTACAAATACATTAATGGTAGAAGGAAAGGTAAGACCAGCCTTTGTTCTTTATTGGACAAAGGAGGGAACTTAGTATCTTTAGATGAGGAAAAGGCAGAGGTGCTTAATGCCTATTTTGCCTCAGTTTTTAGTGGGAAGATGACTTGCCCTCGAGACACCTGCCTGCCTGGTGGTTGATGGTGACAGGGAGCAGAATGGTCCCCCCATTATCCAAGAGGAGACAGTCATAGAACTACTGAAATGCTTGGATATTCATAAATCTATGGGACCAGACGGGATCCACCCCAGGGTAATGAGAGAGCTGGCAAACGAGCTTGCAAAGCCACTCTCCATCATTTACCAACAGTCCTGGCTCACTGGTGAGGTTCCGGATGACTGGAAGCTGGCCAGTGTGATACCCATTCACAAAAAAGGTGCAAAGGAAGATCCTGGTAATTATAGACCAATCAGCCTGACCTCAGTACCTGGCAAAATAACGGAACAGTTTATATTAAGCGCCATCACGCAAAATTTACAAGATGGCCAGGGTATCAGAGCCAGCCAGCATGGATTTAGGAGGGGTAGGTCATGTTTGACCAACCTGGTCACCTTTTATGACCAGGTAACCCGCCTAGTGGGTTGCAGGGAAGGCTGTAGATGTTGTTTACTTGGATTTCAGCAAGGCCTTTGACACTGTCTCCCACAGCATACTCCTAGACAAGCTGGCAGCCTGTGGCTTGGACAGGAGCACTCTTTGCTGGGTTCAGAACTGGCTGCATGGCTGGGCCCAGAGAGTGGTGGTGAATGGTGCTGCATCCAGCTGGCGACCAGTCACCAGTGGCGTCCCTCAGGGATCTGTGCTGGGGCCAGTTCTGTTTAATATTTTTATTGATGACATGGATGAGGGCTTAGAGTCCTTTATTAGCAAATTTGCAGATGACACTAAGCTGGGAACATGTGTTGATCTGTTAGAGGGACAGAGGGCTTTGCAGAGGGACTTGGAACGGTTGGATGGATGGGCAGAATATAATGGGATGAAGTTCAGTAAGTCCAAGTGCCGAGTCCTGCACTTTGGCCACAATAACCCCCTGCAACGATATAAGCTAGGAACGGTGTGGCTGGACAGTGCTCAGGTGGAAAGGGACCTGGGGGTGCTAGTTGACAGTCGGCTGAACATGAGCCAGCAGTGTGCCCAGGTGGCCAAGAAGGCCAATGGCATCCTGGCCAGTATCAGGAACGGTGTGGCCAGCAGGAGCAGGGAGGCCATTCTTCCCCTGTACTCAGTACTAGTGAGGCCTCACCTGGAGTATTGCGTCCAGTTCTGGGCAGCTCACTTTAGGAGGGACGTTGAGATGCTTGAGTGTGTCCAAAGGAGAGCAACAAGGCTGGTGAGGGGCTTGGAACACAAGCCATATGAGAAACGACTGAGGGAGCTGGGGTTGTTCAGCCTGGAGAAAAGGAGACTCAGGCGTGACCTTATCACTCTCTTCAACTTCCTGAAGGGTGGCTGTGGTGAGCTGGGGGTCGGTCTCTTTCTCCAGGCAACAACAGACAGAACAAGAGGACACAGTCTCAAGCTGCGCCAAGGGAGATACAGGCTAGAATTAAGGAGGAAGTATTTTACAGAAAGAGTGGTCAAATACTGGAATCATCTACCCAGGGAGGTGGTAGAGTCACCATCCCTCGAAGAGTTTAAAAAAAGACTGGACGTGGCACTTGGTGCCATGATCTAGTTGAGGTGTTAGAACATGGGTTGGACTCGATGATCTTAAAGGTCTCTTCCAACCTAGAATTTCTGTGATACTGTGATTGGTTTCCCCCCCAGTGGAGTGTTCTGTAGAGGATTAACCTGGAGTCTTTAGAAATAAATTGGGGAACTTAAACCAGAATTTATTAATACTTATTTACAGCCTTAAACTTTTTACCAACATAGTTTACACATAACAGTTTTGAAACATTTTAAGCAATATTAGAACTCTTGATACCAATTTTTTCCCACACAGTTCAGTCTTTTTGACTCTTCCTCCTGAGAGTCAACTTTAAATCACAGTATACTCAGGTGAATTAACTTGTGATGTGGATAAATCCTTATCCAGTGCCCAGAGGTGAGTGGTGTGGACTCTGGCCCAATGACAGAGGGAAAAAGTGGGAGTCTGGCCCAATGCCAGAAGGAGAATGGGGTGCAGTCCGGTCCAATGCCAGAATGCCAGAGGGAAAAAAAACCTGATGTTGAATCCTGGTCCAGTGCCAAGGTGTGAGAGTGATGTGAGTCCAACCTTTTTCTTTTGGTCTTCACAGTCGAATTAGTAATAAAGAGTACCTGAAACGGGCTTTCAAACACAGGCACTAATGGTCTGCTATTTAATGATTCTTTCAAAACTCACTTTCTCTGTTTAATGTTATTGGTAATTTCTCTTTTTCCATAGCTTGTATGTTTCTCTTATCAACTTCTACATACTCTATTTTGCAAGGAGTTGTATTTCTCAGCTAACTTAACTCCCAACGTACTTTTATTCTCCTATTTTTCTGTGTATTTAATTCACTGGCTTTCTGTTCTATTTTTCAAGATCTTATCTATTTATCTCTTGCTTCTGTTTCTTACTTTCACTTACAGCTTAAATTCTTCTTTCAACCCCTGACACTTAATTTTTTTTTTCCTTACACCATTCTTCTACACAATACACTTCCCTCTAAGGATATGTGGCAAAAATTGTAATGCACAATCTACATTACCTCTATTCTAACTCGTCTATATTCACTCCCTCATTTCTCATTCACTTTCACACATTCCTTCACACCTTTAAGACAAAAACTTATTGCAAGAAAATCACCGGTCCCTATAGCCCCCCCTCACCTTGGGGTTGGCCCACAGGTCTCAGTATCTCTGAGCCTCTTGGAAGGGCCCTGACTCTGGTTGCCTCTGGTGCACATTCACCTGTGAGGCTGCCTGCGTGTCACTCACGCTCTTACAGCTACGGCTCCCTCACACATCTGCAGAGCACTAGTCTGGTTTGCAGGTCACACACACACACACACACACACACACACTTTGGTCACAGCCCCCCCCCTCCCGGGAGAGACAAGCCTGGTTTGCAGGTCACACACACATTTCCACTGCCCCCTTCCCACCTGCCCGGGAAGTTGAGGCTGACTTTGTTACTCACTCTCACACACAACAAGACAACAATAAGGTACCTTTTACTTTCACACCACTTATTACAAGTTTAGTCTTACTGTCCAGTTTTGGTGCTATTGGATATCCTTTCTACATAGCTGGTTTTTTGTTTAACTTCAGATGTTACTTTGTTGAGACAGGACTTATCTGCTCCTGTATCAACCAAAAATTCAAATTCCTCATTTAGGGGTCCCACTTCAAAGTTTACCAAGGGCTCTTCTAGATGTTGCATCAGGTCCCCTAAAGTGTAAAGCCCCTGACGCTCTAATCGTCACTTCTAAGGATCTTTTCTAAATTATCTTGTTCCCTGGCTATTGCCGCATCGAGACTGAGCTTTCTACAAAACTTCCTGACGTGTCCTGGCTCTCCACAGTAATAGCAATGTCGTTCTCTCAAAGGGACTTGAGGTGTCTCTATCCCTCTTGCACCTGACAGTACAAGAGGCCTATCCTTGCCTCCTCCTGGTGGTGGACCTGCCCACCCTGCACTTTCTCTAGCTACAGCAACCATGATCTTAGCCTTGGCCTTTGCTTTTTCTTCCTCCCTCCTTAAATACACCTTCAGTGCCTCTCTTAATACCTCATTAATGTCCTTCTCTTGCCAATCTTCCATCTTTTCCAATTTTCTCCTTATATCAGGCCAAGATTTGGTAACAAATTGGACTTTTAGTAGCATTTGACCTTCTAGAGTACAACTGGAAGTTCCGCTTTAGGCGGTTAAGCCAGGCAGCAGGAGCTTCATCTTTCTCCTGTGTACTCTCAAATGCCAATTGGGTGTTAGTTCCTTTGGGAACTGACTCTTTGATCCCCCGTATTATCAAAGACCTATATTCCCTCATGGCCTTCCTCCCCTCCTTCTGGTTAGGGTTCCAGCTGGGATCCATTAGTGGCAATTTCTGCTCACCTGATGGCACCTGGTGTCCTGGATGGTTATCTTTCTCCCAAATTCTTATGCCAGCCACCCTAATCATCTGGACCTCTTCTGGGGAAAATAATATACTCAGGATGGAATTAATCTCTACCCAAGTGTAGATATTTGGACCTAATAATTGATCCACTTGGTTGGCTATGCCCACTGGGTCCTCGACTAAATGCCCCAACTCTTTCTTGAATCCTCTCACCTCAGAAGCAGTTAGGGGAGCATTCACAAAGCCAACACCTGTCCGATTTTCGGCTGTTTGGATGGCCTGGAAAGGCCTGGGGTGGCTTTGGGGCAGTTTATGCTTCAAAAGACGAGAAGAGGCTTCAAATCTTTTCTCGGTCTCGGTGTTTATTAATTGCTTATCTAAAAGATTTTCTCTCGGCCCGACAGAGGTCTGCTCAGCAGCCAGCCATGAGCACACTCTCTCCCTCTGGGGCGGTCACTTATCTTTATACTCAAAGTTACGTATACAATATTTATCATTTTTCCCCAATACCTTTTATTAACTAGTGCACTTTTAGTAATGACTAATCTCAAAGTGCCACCATCACTACAGAAGATGGAGGAGAAGAAGAAGAAGAAGAAGGACAGGACACGCCCAAATTTCTCCATCTTACTTCTCTAAACCCCCCTGTACAGAAATCTTAAACTCTGTGTTTCACTCTCTAATTAACTTATCCCTTCACCATTCACTCCGGTGAAATCTTCTTATCTTCATACAAGTGTCGTCTCCTGTGTAGGATCAAAGTCTAGCTACTAGACACTTCTGGCAACATTCCAGGACTCCCGAGCCCCGCAAGGGTGGTCTCGGTGACTCAGCACCTCAGTCCTGAGGTGCTGAGATCCCACAAACACCTCCCGCTACTCCTCCCATAGGAACCTCTCTGAGGGGAAAGAGTCTCTCTGCCTTGGAGGTCTTGGATCTGGTGCTACAGTACGGCCCATCTTCAGATGCCAAACTACTTTGAGGGATATCTGGGTTACCCTGAACTTTCTGCCCATCAGCAGGTGTATTTGCTGATAGCTGTTTATCGGGCGAGGAGGCATTTGTGTCCCAACTAGGAGGAGGTAAAGGGACAGCAATAGGAGGGGGAGAAGAGCCTGACTGAATATTAGGTGGAGCTGGAGAAGGGGTGGAGAATGCATCAAGTAGAGTAGGCACTTCTGGTGGTGCAGAAGGAACTGGAGGGGCTGGACTGGGTGGTGAGGGAGTAGTTGCTGGAGGAGATATTGGGTTTATCATAGTGGAAGCTGAAGAGGTAGAAGGAGGAGTTTGAGCAGGTGGTAATGAGATGGCAGCCGGGGGAAGAACCCGACCTGCCATTTGAGGTGCTTGTAGAAGAGCATTATAAGGTAGAGGGGCAGAAGGAGGCAGATAATCCAGGGGGTCCCATCTTTTACTAGTCCTATCATCCCCTCCTTCAGTCCCTTCTTTCTTCCTCTGTACCTTACAAATTTGCACCCCTTCATCCCCAACAGCGCTCTCTAACCAGCAAGCTACATACAATAATTGCTCAGGATCAGTATCTCCTCGAGCTATTTAATTGTTGGCACATCCACTTATCCTTTGTCCCACACCAAGGCCATCGTCCTTGCACCCCTAATTCCGGCCACACTTCCATACAATAATGGATCATTTTCACTTTATCTAATCCCTCCGTGGACTCTATAGAATCCCATTTTACTAACAGTTCTCCTAAGGGACTATTGGGATGTATATACCTCAGTCTCTTGCTGGTCTTTTTACTATTACACCCTCCCATTTTACAGGTAAAAAATTCCAAAGGTGTCTCTACTGACTGGTAATTTCAAGAAAACCTTGTCTGGGGAGCTTAAGCCTCCTCCACTGAACTTCACATTTCTGCCTGATGCTCAGGACTTTATACTGAAACAACTGCTCGATCTCTTGATTGCCCAAGTTTCCTCACGTCAGGTCTTACATCTATCGGGACTTGAACACACGAAGCCTCAGCCTTAAGAATCCGGGTCGTGCCTGACTCCCTCAGTCAGGAAAAACAACTGCCTGATTTTTAGTTTGCCTAACCTGCCAATTTTAGGCTTCACCGTATCAGGACTTGAAAGCAAACCACAGCCTCCTTCGCTGGGGTTTGTGCCTGACTCCTGTGTCAGGACTTACTTTTGCCTGCAGGGCTTGTGAGCTACCCGAATCCTTCTCGGGACTGACAAATCTGCCTGACTTCTCTCTGTCAGGACTTACTTTAGGTGCGTGCCATTCATACACAGTAATTCCCTCTGCATGCCCGGAGTGGGGGGGGGCCCTTTATCCCCCCTTAGGAGACGAGTCATTCACACTAATTCCAAGCACCTCCCCCTGTTCCTGGCCGCCTTTCTCGCGAAAGCTCGGAAACTCGGTACTAAGGGGTCCACTCTCGCTCCGAAGGTCCGGCTGGCGGCCCTCGTCTCACTCACACACACAGTCGCTCGTCTCCCATTCCCGCTACTGGATTTCTCACCAGTCCGGTGCTCCGGTGCTCCTCTGCGTTGCTGCTCCTGAGCTGATCCCTCTGGTCCTGATAGCCAGCTGTCCTGGAGTTCCAAGATGGCCAGTCTTGACGTCCTCTTGTGGCGTAGCCATCCCGGAGGAGCACCCCAGCTGAAATAAACAGGGCCAGGAGACTTCTTCTCCTTTTTAATGCCTTTATTAAAAGTGATCAGCTCAGGACTGGGCAGCTCGGCAGGGCTGCAGTCTCCCATCGTCTCTCCGAGGGCAACTCAGAGGAGGAGCATATGCGCAGCTTTGTCCACTCGGGGCAGAGCTGGGAATCACATCTTCGTGGGAGCCTTTAGGGTCTAATGATCCCTTTGTTGTTACTTTTCTTGGCCCCGTCCTACCCGGTCCCGGCGTTGAGACGACTCCCATGGTCAGGGCGAGAGGGACTCTGAAGGTGTTCCGCATCTCTGCAGGCTCAGCACTCGGCTCCTCACGTCGAGACATCACTCCAGTCTCTCAACTCTTAGGTGGCTCGTTGTTTTTGGGGTCTTCTCCGTGCATTTGGAATAGGGTTCTCACACAGCATGCTGGTCCTTGGAGTCACTTTGAAAAACCCCCCCACCCTCTCAGGTCTCTTGACTATTCTGGGGAAAAGTACAACTTAGCCTCGGGCAAGGCTCTGCTAATACAAATGGAGGAATAAGCCACAAGGACCCACGATTACAACAACAAAACACGCAGAACTTCAGCAGCGACAGTGATATGGCTGCCTTTTTGTAACCTTTTCTCACTAAAAAAATTAACACAATTTATGTTCATACCAGAGATTCTTGAAGCAGCTTTGGATGGACAGCAAAACAGAGACGGAGTAGGAGGGAAAAGGGATACAGAGAAAAAACAAGGGACTGGCATCTGGACAGAGTAACACACGAGGAGAAACCCAGGGGCATTCTTTTTGTTGCAGCCCATTGAACCCAGAGGGGTTTTCCTGCTGCAGTGGCATGTCAGCTCCCTCGAAGCAGCTGAGGCATTTAGAAATGGCACTGCAGAGCATGACCATGCATATATATGTCCCACAGCTCTCAGTTCACATGTGCATCTGCAGGACTGCAAGTGTGCATGTCCATATGAGAAGAGTTTGTGAGGCTTGGTTCAAGGGTTGAGGCACAGCTCTCTTCTGAAAAGAGCCTTGGGCAGCCCTCTCAGGAGGCGGGTATCTCAGAGGCTGCTGAGAGGCCCATGAGAGCCAGCCCAGAGGTGGAGCTGGAGCTGCTGTGGAGAGGAGAGGGACAAGGGTGAGGAGCTCTGTGGTTCCTCGTCACCACTCCAAAGGGAATAGCAGTGTCTTGGGACAGTCCTTACCGCCTGAGGCAGAAGTAGAAGAAACCCTCCAAAACCCCACAGGGTGCAGAGATGCCTTCAAGCATCTCTCTGGCAATTGCTGCTGGCAATATCCTCCCCACACACTGCAGGCAACAGTCAGCCTCAGAGAGCTGTGCTGCGTTTCTTGGACAGCAGCTTTGCTGCACTCTCACCTCCAGCTTTGGCTGTAGATGGCCGAGCTGGAGCAGCCACGGGGAAAGGCCTGCAGGGCCACAGTGAATCTGAGCCGTGAGCCCAGGACAGCAGTTCCCCGGCGTGTTGGTTTCTTGCAGTTCCTCGCTTTCTGCATCTGAGACGGGCACTCGGTCAATTCTTTCCTTCTGGAAAGCCTCCTTGTTTACAATCCTACGTTCCAGTCTTAATCTCCCTGAACCAAAAGTTAAGTCCCAAAACAGCAATTAAGGAGCCACACACAACCTGCAACTGCCACCCTCGCTCAAGCAAAACACCACAGCACGCTTCCTGTGTTTTGTTCCACCTTTGGCGTTCTTCCCATAGCGAGTGGGAAAAGACTGTCATTTTTATTATAATTGGTGTCTCTGTTATCAAAATAATTTTTAGTAATGTTCCTCTGGTCACCTTCATTCCCCTCAGTATCTCGAAAAGCCTGGTTCCAGCTCTCTCCTCCTTGATCCTCTTTGTGCTCATTGGGGAGGGACTGCCACATCCCCCTTGATCTAATTTGCCGTCTCAGGTCTCCTTGATATGCTGAGCACAGGACAGCCATCCTTCCCAGAATATCCTTCCTCTTCGCCCAGACTTTCTTGAGTCAAGGCTGCATCCCAAATGAGCTCCTAAAGAAGTTTTTGCATGTCACTCCTCACTGGCATGTCCTCATTCTGGTGCAGGAAAGCCTTGTTAATGGGCGCTGCTGGGAAATCAGGCTGAGGCTGGCACAAACAGGTTCTGCACTGCAGAGCAGTTTTCTCAGAGCTCCTGTCACAGCCTCAGCCCTGCTCCAATCTCCCTGCATTCTACCCCAACAGAAACAGCCACAACAGGCAAGAAATTACTGCTTTTGGAAATAGATTTCTTTATCAAAATCACAGAAACAGCCATGGTCTCCTAATACAAAGTATTCCTATCATCATCACTAAAAGTATCACTATCACTAAAATACGCATGGTCCTCTAATACTAAGTATCACTAGCACAATCACTATCACCAAAATAATCAGTGTGCTTTCATATGAAGTATTACAATCACTATCACTAAAAGAATCACTATCATTGTTACTAAAAAAATCCCTATGACTATCTATCACTCTCAGTATCATGAATCTTAATTTTCAAACATAAAGTATTCCTCCTGGTACTGATTGCAGAGGTACCAGGAGGCTGTGGGCTGAGGAGACTCCAGGGAAAGCCAGTAGTCCCATGAAGTAGCCCTCTCAGCCAAAGCACAGTAGGGACATTTGGTCATAGGTGACGGGTCTGCTCGCCTGTTATTGTACAGCTGGGCAAGCTCTGCTGCAAAGATCTCAGGAAACAGGCGGCAGCTGTCCCTGAACCCGTTGGCTTGGGCTCCCTCGCCACTTCCTGGTCCTTCTCCTGATTCTGTTTCACCTGCACCTCTAGGCTGACCATGGTGTTTCCCGGAAGAGTCAGGGTAGACTTATCCTGGTGCTTCTTGGTCCTCCTGTAGATAGAGATTTCCAAGACTCCTTGTTGCCGTGTCTTCGGTGACCGTCTGGTCACTGCCCGGGCAGCCGCGACACAGCGGGCCATGGAGGACACTCTCTCGTGCCCAGCGCGTACAGGAGAGTGGCTAGGGTTATGCACCCTAAAGCAGAAGAGGCGCTGGCTGACAAAGGTGGAGGAAGAAGGAGCTGACTCTCTGCAGGGGTTCAGTCTGAGGTTTATGAGGAACTCCGTGCCTCAGACAAACCACTTGGGAAGAGCCCTGACTAAGCTCTTGCAACCGGTTTAAAGCGGGGTGGAAACAAGGGTGGGATTCACAGAACAACCAATGGGAAGATCTGGAGGTGTGGAAACTGGGGAGAAAGACATCAGGAGCCACAAATCGGGTAATGTTTTGAAGGGGGGCCCCGACCTTTGGACAATCACTCGATGCCCCTGATGGAAGGTTGTGGAAAGAGGGGATGAGAGGCTGACTGACTGATAGCGGTCCGGGGAGGAGACTGGGGGGAATGAATCAGCAAAAACTAGGGGTGCTAGCTGGAGAGTAGGGAGTATTGATGCGGGGGATGAGGGGGGAGCGGGAAGTGAAACAACTTGAGACAAACCCTTCTAGAGAGCACAAGGCTATAGAGAAAAAACTGTAACAAACAGAGAACAGGTTTAATAGAACATAACGTAACAAATCCTCATGGATAATAATTTAGAGCACCGTTAAAGCATTGCACCGCAGCAGATTCCACAGAGCCCTGCTAGGAGCTGCCTAGGCACTCCAGCATGCTGCAAACACTTCACTGCCAATGGCAGCAATGAATATCTCATGTCTCTCTTCAGCAGCTTGATACATGACTATACACCCAGACACTGCTGCAAGCAGAAGCAAAGCTGAGGCTGCAACTGTCCCCAGGATGTAGCACTTGCTGGGGTCACAGTGTCCAGGAGTGACAGCTTTTTGCCCAGCAGCTGACCATGGCAGGAGAAAAGAGAATGTGAGAGACAATGTTTGTACTCTGCATTAGGGATAACCCCAGAGTCTGCGTCAGATGCCCATGGACTGGCATTGATACTGAATCAGGAATGACATTTACTATTGTCTTCAGAGATGGGTTCCTCTGGTTCTCGTGTCTCAGCATCAGAGACCAAGAGGGATCCCATGAAGTCCTCATGGGGAAGAGCCCAGCGTGTGCCAAGGAGCAGCACTGCCCCTGTCTTTTCCTCCAAGCTACAGGCCAGGCCTGCGTGCTGGGCAGTTCATCCATGGAGAGCACTGCAGGGATACAGCAGAAATGCTGATCTTTTCCCAAAATAGCATCACCCAGGCACTCACCGGAATATTCCTCAGGCTCAGCACGTGTGCTGGTGTCCTGTATTGGTTGGCTTGCTTCAAGTGAGCCTCCATGCTGTCATTTTCTTCCATAGGGAGGATCTCTTGCACAGTCTCACAATCTGTCTCTTCAGAAAAAAACATTGCATACTGAGACAGAGTAGGGATCCGTCCTGAATTAGGTGAAGTGTCTGACAACGGTGAAAAGTCAAACGGCCAAAGCTGAAGGAAAAACTCGCATGCCGAGACAGCAAGGAGACAGAGAAAGAAAAACAGAAAAGACCACGAGGTCAGTTTGCCCCGACCTAGAAATTCCTTTGATAAAGAAGAACTGGTGCTAAGTGTCATGCAAGATGAATATGTATGAACTTATTGTGAAACTGTATGCATATGCATTTAGAAGGGGGATAAAAAGAGGTCTGAAATCTTCAGGGGTACGCATGCCCTTTTGGGGAGTCTTGCATCCGGCGCGCGTCGTAATAAAGCATACCGGGCTTTACAACTTTTACAAGTTGTGAGGTTTCTTCTTTTCTCCGCAAAACATTTTGGCGAGCCAAGCCAGGAGTTCTCTGTCCCCGCGGGGGCAGGGGGGATAGACGGACCTCCAAGGCGCGCCCCAGGATTTTTTCCTGGTGGGGCTCCGCTTGTCTCAACTTGCCACCTGCGAGGACAGACAACGACCCGCTGGCCTGCGGAGGAAGATGGTATGTACTATGGGGCCCCAGTGGGGAGGAAGGAGAGAAAGGGAGTAAATCACCCAGAGACGTCTGGGTTCATGGGTTCAGCTGATAGAGCAGCTGTATTAGAGATGGGATTCAGCTGATAGAGCAGCTGTATTAGAGACGGGGTTCATCGTTCTGATAGAGCAGACCGCTAGCGGCTTTGGGGGTAAGCTGGGTGAACCCGTGTATGTGTGTATTGGGGATTCATAGTTCTGATAGAGCAGAACTGGTGAGCCCGTGTGTGCTTTGTTTGTGTGTGTGTGTGATGTCCGGACACTGTGTTGCTGTATGGTTAATGTGTGTGGCAAGTGCACTGTGTTTGTGATCGTGCAGGTGATAAGTGTATGGTGTATAAAAGAGAGTAAATCTACAGTGCCCTACAGTGCGGGGGGGTCAGTACTCCCCGTGTTTGAAGCAGCCGAGTGAGGCCAGAGGCGCCGGCTGCAGCAGGCTGTGGGGGCAGGGAGAGAAGTGCCTTGCGGAGAAGCGAGTGGAGGAATGTCAGTGATGGTATTTATCGTGTTTGAATGTAGTGATTTGTTTAGATTTGGTACATTTTAACCGTGAGTATGAGCTCAGAGAGTTCCTTTGCCTTGGATGTTTGGACTTGATCTCTAGACTGTGTGCTGTTATTTTGATTGTGTCCAGGAAAAATTGATTTGAGTAAATGCCGAATTATGGTGTGCTGTGTTGTGTTGAGAAAAGTGAGCACTTTGAGAAATATGCCCTTTCCCAGTGATTTTGTGTGGTGATTTTCTTCCGCTGCATTGTGGTAATTTGATTCCCAGATTGTATAGTGGTGTTTGTGGAGATTTTAAGATTTTGTTGCAAAAAGAGTAGCATTTTACATAGGAGAACTATAGTACGGTGATTTATGCTTAACTTCGATAAAGCGAGTTAAAGGAATTCCAAGAATTCTCCCCCTCATAGAAATTCAAGCCTTGGCTCTAGTGAATTTGAGATAAGGGGGAGGGGGGGGAGTGAGTGTGTGTGTCTGTGGGCATATCAGAGTTTCAGCTGTGACTAGCACAGCCTTTTTGCAAAGCAGCAAAACAAGTGTAAGTAGACACAGTGCTTAATTAGATTGTGCAAGAAGAGAACTAGAAAAGACTGATATTTTGTAAAACAGAGTTTATATAGAAGGGATGAATGAGATGAATTAGTTAATGAGACTTATGAGATTTATGAGACTTCGGTTGGTACTGCAGTAAGTCTTTACTAGAAACAATCCGCTGAAAGGATTTAAAGTTCTCTGTAACAAACAGAATAGCCTGCCTTTGCAGGCAATTTCAGGGAGCCTTTGGTACATCAAGAGGCTGGCAGGCTGTGTGAGGTGACAGTGGCTGTGCCCTGGGCACAAGGACAGCTCTGGCTGCCCCTTCTCCCCAGGGAACACGGGAATGGCCCGTGGGCAAAAGCTGGATGTGCAGGTATTATTGCAGTGTGGTGTTTATGAGAAACACTGGTATTGCTGTTTTGCTGTTCCAATAAGTGTCAGGGTACACGCCCCGAGCATAAATTAGAAGTTTCTGGTCAAGCGGATTCAGAACCTAAGGTCTTAGAGCTTGTGTGTGAGAATCACATCTGATACCTGCCACCTGGAGCTGTGTGTATAGGAGGAAAACTGAGAAACTACTGTGAAGGTCTGTAAAAAGGTTTGAATGGAAGCGGGATAGGACAAGGAGAAATAAATAATGAGAACTGATCAGAGCAAACAGGTTCCTAAATTAGCCCCTTTTGGGAGGGGCTCATTGGGAGGAGGTTGCCAGTAAGAGCAGCTCAGAAAATAAAAAGATTTATAGTGCTTCATTGCTGTTAGTACTGTTTTATAATAGGAAGATAAATGGGATAGTTTTTGTATGCTGAAATGTCTTTTGTTTTAAGAAATCACCCAGAATGACAAAGAGACTGTGAGATCAGACCGCTCTCTGGTCTTGGCCCCTGAAAAGGAAAACAAGGCAAAGAGAAAGCAAATCAAACATGTTGTTCAGCATGCAGCATAAGATAGCAACGTATGAAATCAGGCAAGGATTATCACGCTGAAATGCGAAGCAAACACAGTTCGCAAAATGAGTACATATGATTTGTTAAAGGCTTCCTCCCAAGGTAAGGGAGGAGGGGTAAAGGTGACCTTCCCAAAAGGGAAGAATTTTTGTCAGCACAAGGGTCATGTGTTCAGTTTTAAATAAAGCTTTAGTACCTGTGGAGAATGTTTATGTTGTAGTGTGGGGAATGAACAACTGGCCAGTCTGAGAAGGCATACTTTTGCAAACCTTTAAAGTAACATGTGTACTATGTGTACCTAAAAGTTTTTGTACAATTCGCTCAATTTGCTAAACATTCTCAAATGAGAAAGGTTACTCTGGAGGCAAATAATATAAAGATGTTAGGCTTAATATTAACAGACACTGAAATTAAGAAAGACATTAGTAAGGAGATATTAGAATAAGTAAATAAGTGTTTTCAAGGGTATGGGCCTCTGCTGCACCAGGGAGAGTGAAAGATGCTCCCCCATGGGATGCTCCCCCATCAAGCTTAATGAAAGAACACAACCAGTGGGAACTGAGTAGTACCCTGAAAAGGAAGGTAAGAAAGGAATCAGTCCAATAACTGATAGTACTGGATTAAGGGCTGTCAATAAGATAACACAGAATTTATACCCTGTGGTAGCAAATCCATAGACCTTACTAACTTGTTTAACACCTGAGCTAACCTGGTTCACTGTTTTAGGCCTAAGAGATGCCTTCTTTTGCCTCCCTATCCACGAAGCCAGCCAGAACATTTTTGCATTCAGACACAAGCTCACATAGTCCATGTGCCTGAAGGCTTCAAAATTCTCCACTCCAATTGGAGAACAGCTTGCAAAGACCCAGAGTCCCGGGAAGCTCCACAAGAGGAAAAGAGGCTGTTGCAGTACATAGATGATCTTCTAGTAGCCACTCAGACGAGGGAAGCGAGAGAAGCCTGGATGGTAAGCCTTTTGAATTTCCTAGGACTCCAAGGACGCAGAGTCTCAAAGAAAAAGGCACAGGTAGTGAAACAGAAGGTAATCTACCTGGAGTAAGAAGTGAGTGCTGAGCAGCAGACTTTAAGGCAGGGAAGCCCTATGCCAAACCCTGAACCCCAGACAATGAAAGAACTCCAAACCTTCTTAGGCATGGCAGAGTAGTGCCAGCTGTAGGTTTATAATTATGGACTGTTCGCCAGACCCCTCTATGCTCTTATTGCCAATGGGAACTGAGATCTCCAGTGGACAAGAGACACCACACGGGCCTTTCACCAGCTAGAGAGTCCCCCTCATGTCGGCTCCAGCTTTGAAACTTCCAGATGTAAGTAAAGCATTCTTTCTATTTTTCCACGCAAGGAATTCCCCTGGGAATATTGGCTCAAGACTTGGGCCCATACCGGAGGGCAGTTGCTTACTTCTCTAAGCAACTAGATGCAACAGCTGAAGGATGGCCAGATTGCCTCAGAGCTGTAGCAGCAGTTGTGCTGAACATTCAAGAGGCACACAAGTTTACCCTGAGACAAAAATGACTGTGCTAGTGTCCCACACAGTGTCCGCAGTACTGGAAGTAAAGGGTGGCCACTGGCTTTTCACCAGAGAGGTTTCTGAAATACCAGGCCATCATAGTAGAGCAAGATGATGTAGAGATAGTGGTGACTAATATTGTCAACCCAGCTTCTTTTCTCAGTGGAATCAAGGAGAAGCAGTACACCACGATTGCCTAGAGACCATTGAAACTACCTACTCCAGCTGCCCAGACTTAAAGGACACTCCTCCGGACTATGCAGAGACCTGGTTCATTGACAAGAAAGCGACATTGCAAAATTCACAGTGACTACCTGCAGAGAGGTAATAGAGTCTGGACCCTTACCAACAGGTACCTCTGCACAGGATGCTGAGATAAATGCATGGACCCATGCCTTAGAAACAGCAAAAGGCATTCAGAGTTGTGCATGCACATGGAGCCATCTGGAAGGAGAGGGGACTGCTGACCTCACAGAGAAAGAAGAGACAATCCAGCTGCTGGAAGCAGTTCAGTTACCTGAAAAAGCATATTAAGGCACACCAGAGAGTGAGCTTAAAATTAGAGGGAAGAAATGAGCTGGCGGATGGAGAGGCAAAGAAAGCAGCAAAGGGTGAGGTACAGATTTTCCTCGAAGGTAAGCCATAATACAATAATACTAATCAAAAGAGACGTACAACTGCAAGGGGTGGGCTACCATTGAAAGAGAGCTAGTAATCCCTTCCCATTTTCGTGGTTACTAGTGAAGGAAGGGCACTAGAAAACACACTAGGGCCTAATTACTTAAAGCCTTTTATAGAGTGTGGCTCCTTTCTCAAAATGACCAAGGCTGCGAGTGATACAGAGTGCACTAGAATGAAGTGTTGACTTTGAAGTAGTAATTCCCACAGGCTTTCTAGAACACACATGTGATTGAAAGGACTGTTGTATCATTGTCAGGAATCTATATGCCACTATCACTCAGGTGAGCTGATAATGTGATCCTTGCCTCCAGACTAACCTCAAAATACTCCTGGGCCAAAACTCGGTCAGACTGGGAGAGGCCATGGGCCTGTACAGCAGTGGCAAATCAACTTTTCAGAACTCCCAAGGAAAGGGGGGTATCAGTATTTACTGGTATTAATAGATACATTTTCAGAGTGGCCAGAAACATTTCCCACCAGAACTGTCAAAGCTCAAGAGGTGACCAGATCATTTTTACAAGAAATAATACCACGCTTCAGAGTTCCAGCCACAATATCCTCAGATAACCTTTCATTTCCAAAATAGTGCAACAGATTAGTAGCCATCTGGGCATAGATTAGGAACTTCACACCCCATAGCGCCCCCAATCAAGCGGCCAGGGGGAGAGAATGAATCATTTGATTAAGCAGCAAATCATAAGACTAGGGCAAAAAGCTCTTCCACTAGCACTATTGCAAATTCAAACTAAACCTTTTGAGCTAAAAGAATGCTGAATCCTTTTAAAATGCCTTATAGAAGACCATAGAATACAAGAAGAATGTCCAGAATGTCCACTTACATGGTAGCATTAAGCAAACAGCTCAGAATAATTGAGAAACTTGTGGCTGGAACTCGGAGCAGAGAGTTAGATAGCCTGGAGTTGATGTATATGTTAAGTCTCTTACAGAGAAGACTTCGGAACCACAGTGGGAGAGACCACTGCAAGTACCTCTCACCACCTTCACTGCAATCAAAATCAAGGAGCAGAATGCTGGATCCATCACTCTCGGGTGAAGAAGACCCAGAAGCCCCTTCAGGAGTGACACCAGGAGACAATGAACTGAGACTAAAACTTATTCGGGCAAAATGAGTATATTGCGGTCGAGAGTAGCTCATACTTTAGTGTACAGAATTGTTTTGTATGGAATTATAACTGAAGTTCTAGAACTAGAGAGTACCTCTACCCAAAGCAATGCTGAATGGCCTTGGTCCCTGGCATTTAATCAGTATACTAGATCCACAGGAAAACCTTCTGAGATAAAGAAGGTTTATATTAAACATATCTACTGTAGTAATCCACGAGAATCAAGTATAGCAAGAACAGGAGCTGTGAACACTTCAAGGAATCTGAAGAGAAGAAATCAAAGTGCTTAGTCATCAATAGGATGGCTTATGAGAAACCAGATGTAATTAGTGTCTGAACCTCCCCTGGTGTATATGAACACCAGGAAGTCTGTGATAACCTAAGTGAATCAGACGGTTAGTGTAATTTCACCCTGATACAGCCTGTAGAAGTGACCTGCCTTTGAGCTCGAGTTACTGTCAGACTTTCATTTGAATTCAAAGTAGACACTGCACTTTTTACCACAGTGGGGCCTTATACACCCCATACTAGTTCAGACTCTACCCGAACTCCAAACTTGAACCTAACGTAGTAAAGAATGTGACTGAACAACAGCTATTATTCAATCCAGAATAGTCTCTCAAACGTGTGGAGTTGATAATGCAAATTAACATCTCAAAAATCCAACCAGCCTGCTCCTCCTTCCTAAAAACTTCCTTTGAGAGCTGAAAACATGGTCACAAAAACAGGCATATCTCAGGAGCAGAACAAGAAAGGAAGGAGCCAGCTCTCCTGGTGCCTAGAACCAGGAACACCAAGAAATCAGTTTCCTTAGGTCATTTTCCAAGCTGGTTGGCTGAACCCCCAGGCAATGGCTGGTAAAGGGTGCTGAACTGCAGGTGGTAAACTAACCCAAGCAAGGAAAGTGATTTTCCTTATTTACAGCTATCCCTTTTCCTACTGAGATTTAGATAAGTGATTGTCCCAGTCTGAGGCGGTTAGATTCTGCTTAAAAGAGGTAGAGAGAGAGACCCCCTCAGAGCTCAGCAGCAAGCTGTAAGATTTTGAGCATCACTTTTGTGCTGAGTGTTTCAAATAGCAGAAACCTGATCCCAGTTTCTTCTGAGGCACTGCAATGAATTTAGGCTCTTCTCTCAAGATTTCCCCTCCATTATCTTCTGCCCTGAACACAGTCCACAGCTTGATCTTAGCTAAGGGCAAGGTGGGTGACCAGGAGAGACATTCCTGCTTGCCACACATCTGAGAAATCAGGTGCTTTGGAGGGAGAGAGAGAGGTTAGATTCCCTGAAGTCTCTACATTTCAGAACAAACATCTGTCTCAAGTATGACCTAAACCTCTGTCAGATACACTTGTGAAGTGTGTCTGAATTTGTAGTATGAGCCCAGCACATCCCTCTGGCAGGGAGAGATGATCATGGACAGAAAGCAGTTCCTGTTCCCCATAACAAACATCTAACTGGCATATTAGGGACAAGATTAGGAGTTTTAAATGGAATTGATTCAGAAATACTGATGAATAAACTGGCTGCTGCAGCAGGTAGCCTAACAAAATTGAAGCAGCCTTTATAGTAATCTCTACTGGCATTAGGAACTAGCCAGTGACAGATTTCAAAAGTACTGCCAAAGTAAAGAAGTATGAACAGGCCGGGGACCAAGACCACAAATTGACAGTAGAAGCACTTAGTATAGCTCAAGATAATGTGTCTTTAGCTTTCAGTTGTATACAAGCACAGTTATGGATACAAGCAACAGCAGCTCTGATCATATAAGAAAAGGGTGAAGGTAATTTTCCAGCTGAAATTCAGAAAATTGAATGGGATAATGCAATTGATTTTGAAAAGAAGTTTTAATCCTGGTGGACTATGGTGAATTTCACCTATGATCCTATTTCTAATGTGGCCACTGCTTTTGTGCTTACCATATGTAATGCCACTGTTTATGTTATCCATCCCATCATTACCCTAAGATTAAACCATGAAGAAACAACACTCTATCCTTCAGAACATAGAGTGTAGGCACAAAAAGATGAATGAAAAGTGGCAGATAGTAAACTTAGAATCCTGCATTACTAGAGAACAAATGAGATTCATTTGTGAAAGCAATACTGCTAATGCCCAGGATGTGTTTAGACACTGAACAGAATATTTGTCACTTTGAAATTCATCCAGTCACTGACCAGAAAACTGTGCTCGTATATACTGGAAAAGGGTGTATGTTTGAGAACTGCTTATGCTGCTGTACAAATTGATAGCAATGATGTTATTCTGTCTAGTAGAAACCATTCTAATCTCTGTATTTGTATTTGTAATTTTGTTAAGATTATTGAGTATGATTTTTCGTATTTGGTACCAGTAACATCCCACCAGCTGATTACAGCCAATTACACAGTGTATCACAGACTACCACCTACCCCTATTAGGGCGAACCTTACATTGGTAATCAATTAATTAAGCACCAAGACCTATTAGAAGTCTTGAAAGGAATCCAAGAAAGTGGAAAGAAAACCTTAATTACTGTCCAACATGATACAAAGGAGATAACCAGAGTTCTACAAAGAATAAAATAAAATATAGATCCTCACTGGTGAGATGTGACCTTTGGGTGGTCACCAACTGCAAATAGAATCTTTAATAAGTTGTGCCACCCTATTCTAGTTTTACTAATATTAGTTGAGATAAGCTTAAGATTATCTATTACATTGTTAATTTAGAACTGGAGAATACTACAACGAATGGCTGTACTAACCTCTTTATCAAACGTACATAGTGAAACATTAAAAGACACTTATTGTCATGAGAGTTTTCACTAAGTAAAAGAATTTACTTATTTTCTAGGAAAGGGGGGAATGAGACAGAGTAGGGATCCGTCCTGAATTAGGTGAAGTGTCTGACAACGGTGAAAAGTCAAACGGCCAAAGCTGAAGGAAAAACTCGCATGCCGAGACAGCAAGGAGACAGAGAAAGAAAAACAGAAAAGACCACGAGGTCAGTTTGCCCCGACCTAGAAATTCCTTTGATAAAGAAGAACTGGTGCTAAGTGTCATGCAAGATGAATATGTATGAACTTATTGTGAAACTGTATGCATATGCATTTAGAAGGGGGATAAAAAGAGGTCTGAAATCTTCGGGGGTACGCATGCCCTTTTGGGGACTCTTGCGTCCGGCGCGCGTCGTAATAAAGCATACCGGGCTTTACAACTTTTACAAGTTGTGAGGTTTCTTCTTTTCTCCGCAAAACAATACTTTAACCAGAAGCCACTGCCCATTACCACAAGCCTGGTACCATGGCCCGGGCATTTTGGCAAGTGGCAGTGAGGAGCCCGCTGTCTCGAAAGACACGAGGAATCGACAGCTGGATTTTCTACAATCCAACAAGAAATGCCTAACAACCCAAGACTTAATCAACCAAATTACCTACAGAAGGAATACCTTCTGCTTGACCCTAACACTTGGGGTCCATCGTCAACCCATCCCTGAGCCTGGGGTTTGGCAGGCGTAGCCAAGATTTTGTGGGATATCATTTCTGACTCCATGCTGTGCTGAGTGTGTGGAGAGCACAAATTCATCAGGGGCCTTTGGTCAACATCTGGCTACCAATGTCTGCACACAGCAGCTCTGGACAGTAATGGTAAATCTGCAGCAGCAGCTGGAGATGCCTCTGGAAGCAGAGGAGTGACAAGACGCTTTGCTGGACCCTCTCTATGGCTCACTCCAGGAGGTGGGAAATGGGGTGTCCCTGCAGCAAGACTCTGACTAAGCACTTCTGTCAGTCCAGGATAAAAAACATCCCTACAGGAACCAAAAGCTCACCTTCCCAGCTTCCAGCGTTTACAGATGGGGCTTCATCCATGCCTGTCAGGAGCTCCTCTGCAACATCAGGGAATCCTTCAGGGTGTTCTTCTGGAACTGTGTCATAATTCTTCCCTAAGTTAGATTTTAAAAACAATGTTACGCCTGTGAATGTGTATTTCTCATTAATAACCCGGGGAAAAGGAGTGCTCATTCTTGTGAAGGCAGTAGAGACTGACTAATCACACTTGAGGTACCAGCTTGGAATCAGCATGGTATCTGCCTCCATCTCAGATGGAGGTTGAAAGAGCACTCTCTGTGTCCATAACTACAGAACACCCACAAGAAGTTAGCATCACATTTACTCCTCTCATGGTCACACCTCAAGGCCTGGATGTGGAAGGTACTGACAGGGCACACACAGGTGGTTCTGTATTCTCACAGCTGCACAGGGGTCTGGCTGCCCTTGGGACACTGAGCTGGCAGCTCTCACATGAACTGAAAAGCCATGGCGTGCCCACACGACCTGTGGCTAGGTCAGCCCTGGAGCCAGGCCGGGAGGCTGGATTACGAGAGGTGAGCAATGGACAACCAGAGCTGAGTGACGCATAACCGGCTGCCCGTGATGAATAACCAGTGCTAGCGATGGAGAACCGGTGCTGAGGTTCTGGGCTTGAACTGCCCCTTCCCAGCTCCTTGCTCTTTAGGAACCTCTGCCCATGCTGCACCCTAAAGCAGCTGCAGCCTCTCATTCCTCCCCTGGTGTGTCTGCCCCACTGCCCACAGCGTGGTGGCCTCCTGGCTCAGCCAGCCCTAGTCCTGGCCCCGCTGCTGCCAGCCAGGGCTGTGTGCTGGCCCCTGCCTGCCTACCTGCTGCCTGCCCAGCTGTTGGAGCACTCTGGGCATTCTGGGCTTGCAGGGCCAGGAGAAAGAGGAGCAGGAGGCAGTGCCTCAGGGCCATGATCCCCCCTGCTCGTAACATTCTGCTGCTGCTGCTGCTGCTGCTGCTGCTGCCGCCGCTGCCAAGCACCCCCTTGGAGTGACCAGGCTCGCTCCGGCACAGCGAGTGGCCCGCGACACTCTCCTGTCCCTCGGGAGGCCGGGAGAGCAGCTAAGGCCGTCACCTTACACAGGCGAGGCTCTGTGCCACGAAAGGTAGAAGAAGGAGTGGACTTCTGTTGAGGGTTTAGACAGGGTTTATTGAGGAAGAGCAGCAAAGGAATCCACAAGGCAGGGGATCCAGTAAACAGCAAACCCTGGACTGGGCTGTGCAGTATCCTATAGAGGGGGAAGGGAACAGGGGAGGGGCTCGCCTGTCCGCCAATGGGGTTACAGGAGGGCACGGGGAGCAGGAAAACAGGCATTTAGGAAAACCAGTGGGGGCAATTTGGGGGAGAGGCCCCGGGGCCTGAACCTATCACTTGATGGCCTTGGTAGAAGTTTCTAGAGGGAGGGGATGGGCCGTCGAGTGATGGACCGGACAGCAGGGAGGGCTTTAAGGAGTGACACCGCAATTTTTAGGGAACAGGGAGAGGAGGCAGAGTGATTGACAATGAAGAGGAGGGAGGAGGCAACATGGGCAGAACCATTTTAAAGGGAAAACCTGGGACAAACATATTGCAACTAAAACATACAAAACCACAATACAACACTGCAGTGTTGCCCAGAGCACTGAACAGCGCAGTGGGGCTCTGGAACCTCACATCAACCAGAGCTCTCTGCTCTCATGACATACTGGTGTCTCTGAGCTGCCCATTGTATGCCCACGTTGCCTGTGAATTCCTGGACCTCCCCTCTATTGAATTTCCTTTTTCTGCACACTAACAAGGGGGGCAAAATGGAGAAGGGTTTATGTATTCTAGGAGGCAGCACTGTGCATGGGAATGCAGAGGCACTCAAGCCTTATTCCTCAGAAACCCTATCAGAAGCCCTCTATGAAGGCTGTTTTAAAAACCCAGATGCAAGTGTCCTTCTGCGGTAGTATTTTTGTGTGACAGCATTGTGGCAAGAAACCTGCTTTTCACATTACTTCTTGAAACAGATAAAACCATAAAACCTCTTGTTCTTTACACAAAAACCTCAAGAATAGAGGATGTGGTTAATTGCTTGTTTAACTTGCCTAGCTTGCACAACTTACTTGCACAACTTCTTTAGCTTGCATAAGCCCGTGGTAATCATAAGATCTTAAGCAAACTTTATAGGGAAAGAGCCAAGGCTCTCCTACCAAATATAGAATTAGGTCAAAAGACACAGCCGATGAAGACCACCAAGATCTTCATCCTCGACCAGCAGGAGGCAGGAGAAGACCCCCTAGCAACAACAGACGCCAGCGCAGAGTACTTCAAAGTGACATGTCAGTCCGGAAGCACAAAGGACTTAAAAAGGGGGTCACTGAGAGATGTGGGTGTGGCAGTTGGTGGAGCGGAGACTCCCCTGTCGCCCAGCGCTGAATCTTTTGCTTATGCTGTATGCTTTGAATTAATAAATTCAAATTGGAAATTTCACTCCTTTTGAGTCAATTTATAACAATTTGGTGCCGTGACTCGGATGAGGATTTGAGTTGGATAAGTTGTTCCAGAGAGGGGGGCGCCCCACCCAACCTAACCAGGTGGCCCCTCTGGACGACCACCACCCTCACCGACGAACCCAAACTATACTCATAAGCAAAAGGGAGACACCGGTGAACCCCTTAATCTTCTGTGCACAGAGTCTGGACGAAGACGCAGGACGCGTAAGTATAAATGGGTTGGAGTCCCGGAGTGTAAAAGCATTCCAGAAGAACGGGATCCGTCCAGTTGGGGTTGTGATCCCGGAGTGCGGCGATGTGATGTGTGAATGAGAGGAGGACTGGTAGCCAGACCCTCCAAGCAATTGTGGACCCTTCAGTAGTGCGGTTCCCACAGACCCATGAGGGCTTGGGCCACGAAAAAGGGGAAGCGAAAAATACGTGTGTGTATGGAGGCACTCCGGAAGAATGGGACAGGGGAAGAGTAAGCCCCCTGCACAGGTTAAGCTCCCCCCCATTCCAAGAGACAGCCCCCTGAGATACTTGCTTAGTAACTGGAAACACTTCCCGGGAACTGAAAGTAAAGACAGGGCTAAAATGATACACTTTTGTGTAGAAGTTTGGGGCGGGAAGGAAATTTCTAAGAATGTATATTGGCCCATCTTCGGGTCGTCGGAAGATTGGGTACGACAGGCATTAAACATTTGGGTAAACTCTAAAGAACCTATTTCAGCAGAAGAAAGTGAGTATGCAAAGATTTGGGTGTTTAGACCAGAAGTATACATCTTTAAGTTAACTGAGGAAAATAAGGAATTGGATAGGAAAAAGGAGAAGAAGGGGAAAAAAGATGAAATTATAATAGCCCCCCCTCCTTATGTCCCACCCCTACCTCCTCCAGTGCCTAATGCACCGGCACCCCCACCTCAAAGTAATGATAGTGACCCTGACCAATTAGACTATCAGGGTCCAATCACCAGAAGTCGAACTAGGGAACAACAGACGGGGCTTTTTCCCTTAAGAGAAATGCCGATGGGGGGACCGCAGGCAGGAATAGGGTTAATCTCAGTTCCCCTGAGTTCGACCGATGTTCGAGAATTTAGAAAAGAAATGGGACATTTACTAGAAGATCCTTTAGGGGTAGCTGATAAGGTAGATCAATTTTTGGGTCCAAACACATATACATGGGAAGAACTCCAGTTGATTTTAACAATTTTATTTTCGGCTGAGGAACAAAATATGATTAGGAGAGAGGGAATGCGTATCTGGGATGCGCAACATGCCCAGGGTCCCGCCACGGATACCAAATGGCCTCTGCAGAATCCGCAATGGGATCATCAAAACCCAGCCCATCGAACGCACATGCAAGATTTGAGAACTATTATAATTCAAGGAATTAGGGAATCAGTCCCGAGGGGCCAGAATATAGATAAAGCATTCAATGACAGACAGAAAAAAGATGAATCACCCACAGATTGGCTAGAAAGGTTAAGACGGAGCTTCCAGTTATACTCCGGTATAGACCCTAATGGACCAGCTGGACAAGCTCTTTTAAAGGTACATTTTGTTTCAAAATCATGGGAAGATATAAAAAGGAAAATACAAAAGATTGAAGATTGGAAAGACCCAGGGCTAGATGAACTTTTACGGGAAGCACAGAAGGTATATGTTAGGAGAGAGGACGAGAGTCATCGGAAGCAAGTTAGGCTGATGGTAGCAGCAACGAGTAGGAATAGGGGGTATAAGAGAGAAGAGAGGAGATTTGGGGATTCCAGAAAGGGAGAACCCAAGGAGACAGCAGGTCAGAGGGTTTGTTTCTATTGTGGTAAGAAAGGGCATTTTAAGAAAGAATGTAGGGTTAGGATTAAAGATGAGAAGGAATTCCAGATGGATTAGAGGGGTCAGGGGCTCTATTTACTGGGGACCCGAAAACAACCTAAAGAGCCCTTGATAAAACTTAAGGTGGGTCCCCAACACCAGGAAATACCTTTCCTGGTAGACACTGGGGCCGAGAGATCAACTATTCAGTTTTTACCAAAAGGATGTAATTTGTCTAAAGAGGTTGCAACCGTCATTAGGGCAAAAGGGGAACCATTTGAAGTCAAAATTATTAAGGGTGTAGTAATAGAAACAGATTCAAAAATAGGGATAGGGGATTTTTTGTTGGTTCCCGAATCAGAATATAATTTATTGGGTCGAGACATGATTATTGAACCAGGAATTAAGATTGATGTGGAAGAAAAAGAGCTTAGAATAAAACTTTGTCCTCTGCGAGTGGAGGACGAGGCAAAAATCAATCCCGAAGTATGGTACACTCCTGAGAGTGTTGGGCAGTTAAAAATCACTCCTTTTACAGTAACTATTAAGAATCCAGATGTCCCGATTAGAATAAAACAGTACCCTTTGTCTCTGGAAGGGCGGAAAGGATTGAAACCTGAAATCGACAGATTATTGGACAAAGGGCTACTGGAACCCTGTATGTCTCCTTTTAATATGCCCATTCTTCCCGTTCGGAAGCCAAATGGTACTTATCGTCTGGTGCATGATTTAAGAGAAATAAACAAACG
The DNA here is from genome assembly GCF_028769735.1 of Zonotrichia leucophrys gambelii. Taxonomy (NCBI): domain Eukaryota; kingdom Metazoa; phylum Chordata; class Aves; order Passeriformes; family Passerellidae; genus Zonotrichia; species Zonotrichia leucophrys. Next base: position 26,861 of record NW_026992488.1, on the reverse strand, counting down.
CACAGTAGCCCGATTTCCAGTAGTGGCCAACCCATATACTCTCTTGAGTAAAGTGGGGCCAGATAATTTGTGGTATAGTGTGGTAGACTTAAAGGATGCCTTTTGGGCATGTCCCCTGGCGAAGGAAAGCCGAGACTATTTTGCCTTTGAGTGGGAAGATCCAGATACTGGGCGGAGACAACAATTGAGGTGGACTGTGTTACCACAGGGATTCACGGAATCTCCTAATTTATTTGGGCAAGCTTTAGAACAAATTCTACAAGATTATCAGACAGAAGCAGGAGTTACATTACTGCAATATGTGGATGATTTGCTTTTGGCCGGAAAACAAGAAGAGGAAGTGAGAAAAGAAAGCATTAAATTATTAAATTTTCTGGGCCTAAAAGGATTAAAGGTTTCAAAGGCAAAACTACAGTTTGTAGAAGAGGAAGTCAAGTACTTAGGACATTATCTGACAAAAGGGGAAAAGAGGATTGATCCAGAAAGAATTCAGGCAATTCTGGCATTACCGATCCCCAAGAATAAGAGGCAAATCCGGCAAATTTTAGGCCTAACAGGATGTTGTCGACAATGGATCGATAATTACAGTGCAAAGGCAGCCTTTTTATATCAAAAGTTAACACAAGAAGGAATTTTAAAATGGAATCAGGAGGACACTGAGAAACTTCAAATACTGAAGGAAAGCCTGGTGCATGCACCGGTGCTTAGTCTCCCAGACACAAACAGACCCTTTTTCCTTTTCATAAATGTAAGTGGAGGAATTGCGTTTGGGGTATTAACCCAAGATTGGGCAGGGAAAAAGAAGCCTATTGGGTACTTATCTAAGCTCCTAGATCCTGTAAGCAAAGGGTGGCCCACATGTTTACAAGCAGTGGTAGGATGCGCCTTGTTAGTGGAAGAAGCACGAAAAATTACTTTTAACAGTACATTGAAGGTAATGTCTCCCCATAACATTAGGGGGGTGCTTCAGCAAAAAGCTGACAAATGGATATCTGATGCTCGACTTCTCAAATACGAAGGAATCCTAATAGAAGCCCCAAATTTAACAATTGAAACCACAGCTCTGCAAAACCCCGCTGAGTTCCTATATGGAGAATGGGGCGCAGAACCATTAGAGCATGATTGCATAATCACTATAGAGGAACAAGTAAAAATAAGACCCGATCTGGAAGAGGAAGAATTAGACACAGGAGAGAAGTTATTCGTAGATGGTTCCTCAAGGGTTATAGAAGGGACAAGGAAATCAGGGTATGCTATCATTAGGGGACCTGAGTTGCAAATACTAGAGTCAAGGCCACTAGATAAATCTTGGTCAGCCCAAGCGTGTGAACTATACTCCTTACTGCGTGCCTTAAATTTTCTAGAGGGAAAAGAGGGAACTATCTTTACAGATTCCAAATATTGTTATGGAATAGTACATACATTTGGAAAAATATGGGAAGAAAGGGGGCTGGTAAATTCTCAAGGAAAAGATTTGGTTCACAGAAATCTTATCACGGAAGTATTAAAAGCATTAAAGAAACCCCGAAGGTTAGCGGTAGTCCATTTAAAGGGGCACCAACGAGGATTAGATTTACAGAGTAGGGGAAATAATGCAGCAGATCGAGAAGCAAAGCAAGCAGCACTACGAATCCTGACCCTGAAGGAAGACAAGGACACTACTGACTTAAAGGGCCAAGACCAAATTATAAAATTTAGGGAAGAAAAAAAGAAAAGGTTGCTAGAAATTGAGGCAACCGAAAATTCTGAAGGGGGGTAGTTTCTACCCAATGGGAGAGAAGTATTACCTAAAGTTATGGCCTATAGATTATTGGAGAAAGTCCATCAGAAGACTCATTGTAGATCACAAGGATTAGTAAATTATTTTGCCACCAAATACATGAGTATGGGTATCTGAGACATGGCCAAGCAAGTAACTAAAGGTTGCCTTCTGTGCCTACAAACAAATAGGAAAAACCTAAAGAAGTTGCCAGAGGGAGGGCGACCTCTGGCGAAGAGACCTTTTTCGCATATTCAAGTAGACTTTACTGAACTCCCGAAGGTAGGAAAGATAAAATATCTATTAGTCTTAGTAGACCACCTTACCCACTTTGTAGAAGCATTCCCGACCCCAAGGGAAACTGCTAAGGTAGTTGCGAAAGTATTACTAGAAGAAATAATTCCTTGATACGGGGTCCCAGAAATCATAGACTCAGATCGAGGGCCGCACTTCACATCTCAGGTAACTCAGAACTTAGCCAAAGCTCTTGGAATAAAATGAGAACAACATACCCCATGGCATCCTCAAAGTTCAGGACGAGTAGAAAAGATGAATGGAGAAATAAAGAAACAATTAACTAAGTTAGTAATGGAAACAAAAATGTCCTGAGTAAAATGTGTCCCTTTAGCCCTATTAAATATATGAACTAGACCTAAGATGGATATGGAGATATCTCCCTTTGAAATGATGTATAGAATGCCATACAACCTTGAGGGACCTCAGGAGCACCCAGTTATTAATAATCAATGCATGAGCAAATGCTTAGCTGAATTAATCAAGTTTAAAAAGGCTCTATGGGAAAAAGGGATGCTTGCACAAAAACCCCCCTTAGACTTTACCTTACACCAGGTACAACCAGAGAATTGGGTGTTGATCCGAAGCTAGAAAGAAAACCCCTTGATACCAAAGTGAGAAGGACCTTACCAAGTACTTATTAAAACAGATGCAGCAGTCCAAACTGTCGAGAAAAGGTAAACTCATGCTAGTCGTATCAAGAGACCAGTGAAACCCCCGGACAACTGGAAGGTCTGCGGTGTCCCCAGAGAAACCACGATCAAATTAAAACGAACTTCATGATTTACACAATAGTCTGGGTAGGGGACAATCAATATCTCCAAAACTTCTTAGTAGGAGATGGAGAAGCACCAGGATATTGTAAGAAATTAGAGGACGAACTGGGCAAGCCTTTTTTTAAGTCTCCTCGCCTCGAATATAAAGGACAAACCTGGGGAGGGGAGGCAGCCAGATGTGAAGATATAAGACTAAAATGCAATTATTTAGACTGTGATTGTTACCCATTTGTATGCTTTTCTTGTAAGCTGTGTCACGAACAGTGGTAGACTCATTGTCGGAAAAGACGGGTTCCTAAGGGCATTTGCAGCCCATGCTATGATAACGAAAGGAAATTAACTTCTGTAATCCTTAGTTATAAAGTAAATTCGAGAGAAATAAAATTTGAGTCGGATCAGTGGTGGGAGATCTTTTCAAAGGGTATAAACCCCGAACGGTTCTGTTATCACTCAAACGAACCGGCCCCTTTCATTCTCGACATTTTCGAAGTGGTGTGCAAGAGAAGAGTTCACACCTTACAGTGTGATATTCCACAAATAAAAGCTAATAACTGGGCTGCTAGCAAAAAGAAGTGGGAACGAGACAATCATAATCATCTGACTCCTGAAGAATACCCCTGCTGCCGAGAAGATGGTTGCCCTCGAGACTCGCAGCAACCGAGTCGTCGAGCGAAGCAGAGGGGTAATAGACCGTAGAGACAATCGGAAGTCTCGACCCCTTTGTGGAAAGTTCAAGAAATGTTGGCAGTCCTACTGCAAGATTGGTGAGTCACCACTGAGGGGAAGGGAACAGGGGAGAAAAAGACAACAGAAATTAATTTATGAGTCCTATTCCAACCATGTGGGCCACCCAGTTTAGACAAAACTAATACTGATGTATGTAATGATTAGAATATCCTGTGCTCAGACCCATGAACCTTTGATGTGGTCCTTAATTAGATGGGAAGATCAGAAGATTTTAGAAACACAGATTACTTCAGAGAAGCCTAGCTTTTTGCTTACATTGTGTGACTTAATACCTGTAGAACCATGCCTGAATTGAAATCAATATTACTTTTGCCCAAGCTCAAATCCTGGAAAGAGTTATTGTAATTATCCTGGGCATTATTATTGTGCTTACTGGGGTTGTGAAACTGTTTCTTCAGGATGGGGTAGCAATGACAAGTTTATCACCACTGGGTGAGGACCCTTTAGATGTACACTACCAAGACCGCATGCAGAGGCCGACGAAGCTGGTGGAGGTAACTGTGTTCACATTTACATCAACATAACCAACCCCGACGATTCTGTGTGGTTACTAGGAAAAATGTGGGGGGCTAGACTTTTCGAACCAGGAACAGACAGAGGGGGACATTTTCTGATAAAGAAAAGTCCTATACCCAATGACCCAGAATCTGTGAGACCGAATCTAGTGATAACAGAAGAGATAGTTAAAGGGCAAGAAAATGATTCCAGCATTAGAGTAAATTTCACACTTCTAACCCCTACATCTAGCTCAACAGAAACAGCGGATGACAATTTATGGAGAATTTTACAAGCCACGTTTAAAGTATTAAACGGAACCCACCCAAGTTTAACATCAGACTGTTGGCTATGCTATACACTCAAACCCCCCTTTTATGAAGCAATAGGAATCACGGCAAAAGCTAAGAGAGTAAATGGCACCAACCCTGCGAGATGCCTGTAGAAGAAGGAAAAAGATACTCAGAGAGAGATAACTTTAGCAAAAGTCACAGAGAAGGAGAGATGTATAGGACAAGTACCCCCAGAAAAACGCCACCTGTGTGCCGAGTATGGGAAACTTAAAGATCAAATGAAGCCTGCACGATAGCTACTCCCAGCAACAAACACAAAATGGGTTTGCAATACTTTGTTACTCCTTGTATAAATATAGAAGAATTTAACAGAACCAGTGAATTCTGCGTCCAGGTGTTAATTGTGCCCAGAATACTTTACCACTCTTCTGATTACGTTTATGATCAATATCAAGATTCAGAGCATCACTTAGTCAAAAGAGAAGTTTTCACCACTCTCACGGTAGCCATGTTATTGAGAATAGGAGCAGTGGGAACAGAGACAAGAGTAGCCTCATTAGTACAGCAACATAAAGAGTTCCAGGAACTTAGAATATCTGTGGACGAAGATTTAAGGAGAATTGAAGAATCCATAAGAGATCTCACAGAATCCCTTGATTCCCTAGCAGAAGGAGCATTACAAAACAGGCGAGGACTAAACCTTCTATTGTTACAACAAAGAGAGCTATGCATGGCCTTACAGAAAAATGTTGCTCCTATGTCAACAAGAGTGAAGTCATCCGAGATTCAATAGCAAAGCTTAGGGAGGGATTAGAACAAAGAAAAAAAGAAAGAGAAGCTCAACAGAGCTGGTATGAAACCTAGTTTAATTACTCCCCCTGGCTTACCACTTTGCTGTCAACTATTGCAGGACCAGTAATACTCTTAATGTTGGGACTTACGTTTGGACCGTGCATTTTTAATAAGATAGTGAATATTGTGAAGAAGAGACTAGAGGCAGCTCACCTTATGGTGATGCGCTCAAAATACGAAGCTTTGCGGGGAATCGAAGGGAGAGAATACTTGGAACTAAGTCGATACGAATTAGCCAGATTTGACGAACAAGAAGATAAAAGAAAAAGGGGGGATTGAAACAGATAAAACCATAAAACCTCTTTTTCGTTACACAAAAACCTCAAGAATAGAGGATGTGGTTAATTGCTTGTTTAACTTGCCTAGCTTGCACAACTTACTTGCACAACTTCTTTAGCTTGCATAAGCGCGTGGTAATCATAAGATCTTAAGCAAACTTTATAGGGAAAGAGCCAAGGCTCTCCTACCAAATATAGAATTAGGTCAAAAGACACAGCCAATGAAGACCGCCAAGATCTTCATCTTCGACCACCAGGAAGCAGAAGAAGACCCCCTAGGTGTCATGGTTTGACCAGGAAGGAGTGGGAATTCTGGGAAGCTGTGGTCAAACCAATGAAGGTTTTGGGTTTGAGACTGGCGTCCGGTGTGGCCAGTGGGGTTTGGACACACCTCCGAGAATACACAGGGGTTAAAAGCAAGGCACTGCCCTTGGCACTTTCTCTTTTGGACATCGCGGCGAAGAGTTCAGATCTCTCTCCCCCGCCCAGCCTGTTGCTGCTGGGCGGGGGAGGAGCCGCCATGCGGTAGGCCTGGGGCCTGGACAGAGGTGGGGGTTGAGGGGGCTTCAAGGATGGAAGGGTGGAAGGTCCCAGAGAGTCAGCCCTCGGGCAGCCCCCCCCCCCCCCCCCCCCCCCAGAAGAGCAGCCAGCCAGAAGGAGAAGGGGGTGGAAGACTGCCCGGCCGGAGCAGCAGTGCGTGGGCAGTGTGCGTGGGAGTCGCTCCGGGACCGACAGCAGAGACTGAAAACTTTTAACCCTTTCTTGCATGATTGGGGCCTTGCAAAAATGCTAATCCTCCTCGAAGCTGAATAAGGAGGGAGATGAGAGATGAGATGAGACAAGGACTTTGGCCCGAAGATTGTGGAGATGATTGGATGGGGAGAGATGATTTGGAGTGGCCTTTTGGCTGGACTTTTTCTTGTAGCCATGGACTCAGTTGTTCCTGTGACACAGAGACTGCATTTAGGGGGAGGCAGTGCCTCAAAACCAGGAGGGTTCATTCGTGAGGACCCCCCGGCCCCAGGGGGTTGGAAAAATATGGGGGGGACAGATGTCCCAAAAGCAGAGACTGTGCCTTTTTGGAGTGAGACAAGGCATCCTTGAAAGACAACCCTAAAAGCAGCTCTGGCCATGTCTCGGTGGTGAGAGCACTGGGCATGGAAGGAACATGTCACAAGCGGCAAAAGGACTTTTTTTTCCCCGGGCGGTGCCGAAGTGACAAGGAAGCATCCGAGGTTTCAGTGTGTTTCCAGGAGAAGCCTATGGAACAAGAAGGACTCCTTTCCTCTTCATGAACTGCAGTTTGAGTATACTAAAGTGTCGTGCCGGGCTGGGCAGTTGGTGTTTTTTTGAGAGAATGTATTGGATTGGGAAAGTCAGGGAGTGGGGAGGAGGAAAAGTGGTTTTTGTAAGGTTTTCAATTTTTTTTTCTTTTCCTTATAGTCTTTCCCTATTTTTCCTGTAGTTTTAGGTAATAAAGTGTTCTTTATGTTTAAGTTGGAGCCTGTTTTGCTTATTCCTGGTCACATCTCACAGCAGACACCAGGGTGAGGCATTTTCATGGGGGGTACTGGCTCTGTGCCAGGCTCAAACCATGACACTAGCAAAAACAGACCCAAGCGCAGAGTACTTCAAAGTGACATGTCAGTCCGGAAGCACAAAGGACTTAAAAAGGGGGTCACTGAATGATGAGGGTGCGGCAGTTGGTGGAGTGGAGACTCCCCTATCGCCCAGCCCTGAATCTTTTGCTTATGCTGTATGCTGTGAATTAATAAATTCAAATTGGAAATCTCACTCCTTTTGAGTCCATTTATAACACTTTTGCTACAGTTTCATCACCTTTGATGGCAGCACTGAGAGAGAGATCAAAGCGAAAAGCAAAAGCAGAAAAAGGCAAAGCTGCACTAACTAGTGTCTCTGTGTCCCGCCAGGCTGATAAGAAAACCCAAACAAAACTTTCACTCTTCAGAGCCACTCTAAAGGCACAGAATATAATATCCAGCATAAACAGAACGCATGAATGGGGATACAAGCATCATAACGTCACCCTAGAACTCTCACGTCCAGACTTCTGTATCGGCTCGTTGTTTTTGGGGACTTTTCGGTAAGTTTGGCAGAGTTCCTTGCCATGGCATGCTGGTCTCAAAGCTATTTTGCATTCTTCTGATGCCCCCCCCCATGTCCCCTCCCCTCACAGTCCGGGGAGAAGGGCAGCTTGGCCCCAGGCAGTGTCTTTACCGATAAAAAAGGAGCAATTAGATACAAGGACCAGTGATTACAATAACAAACGGGTAGAACTTCACTTTAGTAGCAACTGGTTTGACTGGTTTTGCAACTCCTTTTCTTTTTTCCAAAAAATTCGGCAGATATTTATTTATAAAACCTCTCGCTCTCACTATCACTAATCTTCATCTTCAAACATAAAATATTCCTGCTGGTACTGGTGGCAGGCGCACCACGAGGCTGTGGGCAGAGGAGACTCCAGGGAAACCCAGTGGTCCCGTGAAGTAGCCCCCTCAGCCAGAGCACAGCTGGGACACGTGGTCTGAGGTGACGGGTCTGCTTGCATGGTCTTGTACAGCTGGGCCAGCTCTGCTGCAAAGATCTCAGGAAACAGGCGGCAGCTGTCCCTGAACCCGTTGGCTTGGGCTCTCTCGCCACTTCTGGACCTTCTCCAGACTCAGTTTCATCTCTAAGTAGGCCACGGCTCTCCCAGGAAGAGTCCCAGTCCTGTCCTGATGCCTCTATGTCTTCCTGGGCTCTCCTGTAGAAACAGATTTCCAAGGAGACTCCTCATAGATAGGAATTTGGAGCACAGTTAAACCGCACTGCAGCGATTTCCACAGAACTGCCTGGGCACTGCAGCATGGTGCAAACACTTCTTTGCCAATGGCAGCAATGAATAACTCACATGTCCCTCTCCCGCAGCTGATACATGACGATGCACCCAATTACTGCTGCAAGGAGCAGCACAGCCGAGACTGCAAGAGATGCTAGGAGGTACTTCTTGCTGGATTCCCACTGTCCAGGAGTCTCAACTTTTTGCCCAGCAGCTGATCCTAGCAGTAGAAAAGACAATGTGAGAGACAATATTTGTACTCTGCACTAGGGATAATTTCACAGTGTGCTTTACATTCCCGAGAATTATTTTGTTCAGAGATTTCTTCCTCTGGCTCTGGTGTCTCAGCATCAGGGACCAAGAGGTTCTCATGGGGAAGAGCCCAGTGTGTGCCAGGGAGCAGCACTGCCCCCGTCTTTTCCTCTGGGCTGTAGGGCAGGGCTGTGTGCTGGGCAGCTGCAATTCATCCGTGGAGAGCACTGCAGGGATACAGCAGAAATGCTGCTCTTCTTCCAAGACAGCATAGCCCAAGCACTCGCCGGAATATTCCTCAGGCTCAGCAAGAGAGCTGGTGTCCCGTATTACTTCTCTTTCTTCGTGTGAGCTTGGCACACTGTTACTTTCTTCCATAGGGAGTATACTTTCTATACTCTCTACACAAAACACATTGGACACTTTAACCAGAAGCCACTGCCCCTTACCACAAGCACGGTACCATGGCCTGGGAATTCTGGCAAGTGGCAGTGAGGAGCCTGCTGTGCCCAAAGACAAGATGAATGTATAGGCGAGTTTTTTGCAATGCAACATGAAGTGCGGACAGAAACCACCCAAGACTTAATCAACCAAATGACCTATTGGAATGTGAATCCCAATTTTACCAGGTAGATTGTGCCTGGGCAGTCTGACCCTTGCTGCTGGGCCAAAGGCAGCAGCTGTGGCGTAATACCCCAGAGATACCTTTAGCTTGCTGGAGGTTGCAGCTGGGCACTGAAACAAGTCCAGCCTTGGTAGGAACTCCGTTTACCTCAGGAGGGAAGTCTTCAAGCGAAGGTGAAGAGAAAGGAGGCGGATTCTGCTGGAGGATTGATGTCCAGAGCTTTATTCCATGGTCACAGTGGTCTGAATCTTGGCAACTGCTCCAACAGAATCACGTGCACATGGTCTGATTCACCTCTTACGCTCCAGGGGGAGGGGGAGAGAAGGGGCAGGTGAGCCACCAACCAGGTCGGAGGGGCAGGGTCTCAGGGGAGGATGACACCTAGACAGGCCGATGACCTCTGGGCATAGGGGTATCTTTTGAACTTGACCAACCACACCACGACCTTCCTGGAATGTTAAGCCTAATTGAAAGGACTCACTCAGCAAGGGGGCAAGGGGGAACAGAGAGAGGTATAGGCACACCTTGGAAGGGACCTGGAAGTTTAAAACAGGACATTACTACACACTGCAACACCTCCCCCTAATTTTGTTTAAAAAGAAGAGGACTGGGTTTTGGTGCGGAATGCTTCCCAAACCATGGTTGGTAAATCGGTTCTTCCTCTACAGGAGGGTCAGTGTTTTCCACTGAGGCTTCCAGGTCATCCATTGGAGCACTGAGGGCTTCCAAATGGTAGCCTTCAGGAGGGGGAGATGAGCTTGAAATTAACTTGAGGACCATGCGTTTGATTAGTCCAAAAATGATGCTAACAACTACAATAACTATAAAATAAACAGTACTAAAAACACAATCTTCAGAATAGATCCCAACCAGCCCGAGGGTCCCCAGCCTTTAAATAGTCCACTCAGCCAGTCATCAGTTTCTCTGTCAATGTCCAAGAGCTTTTGCCAAGGTAGTCCATATGTGCTTTGGGCTGCGGCACTATGCAGGAGATCGCAGGTGGGATGATCACGAGTAGGATGAGAAGCAGGCTCGGTCTCATGGCATCTCGAGGCTACACACGAACAGTGGGATCTAAACTGGCACAAGGAACTTGAGACAGACATATATTACAAACTATTCCAGATAGGAGGCTTAAATGGAATTTCCTCCAGAGACCGCGTGCGGCGTTTTCTTCTCCAGGCAGCATGAGCAACCTGGGGCACTTTTGTAGATTTGTTCTAGACCTTGGGAACATAGGGCTTTACCCATTTGGAAGGAACCCACCTTAAACCAGAGGGGGTGGACACACAGGTGTATCCACGTCCCCAAGTAACCAATTTGTAAGGTCCAACCGTTTTCCAGGACTCAGGGTCCTTTACTAAAACCAGAGGTTTTTCTTTCATCAACCTATGACTGCTCCCCCCAAAGTGGCATAGGATGGGTGGGTTCAGGCTGTCAAAAGAACAATTCAGAAAATTGATTGTGAATAGCGCCCTGGATAACCAGATGTGGAGAGGTTCTACCTTCAGAACCTGTTGTTGCTGGTCCAGGACCCTTTTAATATCACGGTGAGTTCTTTCTACAATGGCTTGACCTGTGGGGGAGTAGGGGATGCCAGTTTTGTGCTCTACTCCCCATTGCTGCAGGAAGCTCACGAATTCCTTGGATTTATAAGCAGGCCCATTATCAGTTTTCAGCTCCTTGGGGATTCCCATGAAAGAAAAAGCCTGTAAGAGGTGCTTAATAGCATCAATAGATGATTCTCCTGTGTGGGCAGAAGCATAGACCGCTCCAGAAAAGGTATCTACACTAACATGAACATATTTCTGCTGTCCAAAACACTGTATGTGTGTTACATCTGTTTGCCACAGTTCACAACTGTTCAGTCCCCTTGGGTTTGCTCCCGTACTCACTGTAGGGAGTGCATGTTGTTGGCAATTTGGGCACGTGGCCACAATCGCTTTGGCCTGTTCTCGAGTGATGTTAAACTGATGAACCAGGCCAGGTGCATTTTGGTGGGAAAGCTGGTGGCTGATTTTTGCCTGTTCAAAAACATTTGGGAGAGTGGCCATCACTGCAGGTGCAGCAAGAGCATCTGCCCTTCTGTTGCCTTCAGCGATAAACCCTGGCAAGTCAGTGTGTGACCTGACATGCATCACATAAAATGGTTGCTCTCGGTGAGTGACTAACTTTACCAGTTTTGAGAGGAATTCGAAAAGTGTGATGTTAGACACCTCTTGCAGTATTGCTTGATCTGCCCTGGATACTACTCCTGCCACATATGCAGAGTCTGTAATCAGTTGGAATGGTTCTGAGAACCTTTCAAGAGCCCTAACAACCACAGCCAATTCAACAACTTGAGGTGAACCGTCCACCTCAGCAATGTCTGTCTCCCACTGCTGGGTATGAGGATCCTTCCAAGTCAGAACGGACTTGTGGGACCTCCCGGGCGCATCTGTAAAGACAGTCAGAGCCTTTTTTAAAGGTCTTCTACTTAGAGCACTTCTCAATTTCAGAGTGAATTGAACATCTTGTTCGAACAATTTGTGAGCGGGCTGCGCTACCGAAATTTGTCCTGAGTAGGAATCCAGAGCAAACTGCAACACTTCATTTTCTTGAAACAATTGTTCCAGTATTTTCATAGTATTTTGACCTGATTTTAACTCAACTGGAATGTGAATGCACTTAAAATCACATCCTGCTAACTCCCTGATCCGGGTCCTTGCTTTCTGGATCAGTTCTGCTACCAGCTCCTGAGGCTTTGTCAGTCTCTTGGACCTTTTGTGACTGAGGAAAACCCATTCTATGATTCTAGAGAGGGTCCCTCTGTCCTGGCCCTTTTTAGGTGTGTCCTTTGCTTTAGGTGTTTGTTTTTCCTCCCACTGGAAAATAATTCCATGGAGGTGTGGCAACTTACCTAGGATGATAAATTTGAATGGCAGGTCAGGCCGGCATTGGTTGGCCTGTCTTGTGGACATTGCAATCTGAACCCTTTCTAGAGCTTTCTGTGCCTCTGGGGTAATAGACCTAGGAGCACCTGGGTCCTCTCCCCCTTTCAATAAATTGAAAAGAGGGGCAAGGTCTTTGTTAGTCAGACCGAGCCACAGTCTTCCCCAATTCAAAGACCCACACAACTTGTGGACATCTGCAAGGGTCTTGATCCTTGGATTGATTTCTAGTTTTTGAGGAACAATGGTCCTATTTTGTCCGGTTTATCTCGGCTGTTTGAGGGGCCTGGAAAGGCCCGAAGTGGCCTTGGGGCAGCCCGCGTATCGAAAGACGAGAAGAGGCTTCAGTTCTTCTTTCTGGTTTTATGTTTATTAATTGTTTATCTAAAAGATGTTCTTTCAGCCGAACAAAGATCTGCTCAGCAGTCAGCCATGGGCACACTGTGCCGTCCCCCTGACCGCCACGTATCTTTATACCCCTTGCTACGTATACAATATTTATCATTTTTCCCCAATACCATCTATTGTTATAACTCGGTGTACTCTTAGTAATAACCAATCCAAAAGTGCCACCGTGGCCAAAGAAGATGGAGGAGAGGAGGAAGAAGAAGGAGGGTAGGACACACCCCAATTCCTCCATCTTACTCCTCTAAACCCCCCTGTACATAAATCCTAAACCCTGTTTCTCACCCTCTAATTAGCTAATCTTTCCACCCTTCACCCCGGTGAGGCCCTCTTATCTTCATAAAGGTGTCGTCTCCCGTGTAGGGTCAAAGTCCTGCCACCAGACACTTCTGGCAACATTCCAGGACTCCCGGGCCCCCCAAGGGTGGTCTCGGGGGCCCTGCATCCCAGGACTCAAATCTTGAGATCCCACATCTCCCCCTTCTGTTTGCACCAAGAAGACCTCTTTTATCACCCGATTCATGGCGCGCTTCAGACATACAAAAATGCACGGGACGACAATCATGAGGACTAGTAGGACTATTAAAACATAAAACCCTATCCTTAAAATTCTTCTCCAAATAGGAGAAATGTCAAAGAAATCTGCCAGCTGATCAATCCATGATCCCGTGATCTCGCCAAGCTTATTTACGCTGTCTTTTATGTTTCTAATACTTTCATGAATCGATTTTGAGTGATCTGAGAGATTCATGCAGCACATCCCTTCAAACTCTTCACACCCATGTCCATGGGCGAGCAATAGATAATCGATTGCAGCTCTGTTTTGAAGTGTCGCCTGTCTTATACCACTAACGTCTCTTAGCATGTCATCCAATGCGACAGACACAGATCGTGCATGTTTGCTCAACCAGCAACCCATGTGGTCGATCTGAGTTAAAGCCACCCCTGATGCTGTTTGAGGTGAGAAAATTGCCGTAGCAATGCTTGTTTTCTTATCCCAAGAAAATACTTCGTCATTGCAATCTGTCGCATAATTTTGGATTGATCTTTTTCCTCTGCGCCTTTTCTCTCTTAACATGTTCAAATCAGGCGACAGCATTGAAATTTCCCCAATGCCGCATGGACCTCCCGTGGCATTAGCAGGAATGCCGTGCCAAATTCTGTCCCCGCAAATTAAAAACAAACCCCGTGGCAATTGCACTGGGACTTGGATTGATCCTTTGGCAGTTCTTTTTGTATATTTGCACCAAGCCGATGCATTCTTATAAAACTCATGATTGGGAGTCAAATCGATAGTTTTTGCCTTCGTGGCCTCCGGAACCTCAAACTGCATGCAGAATCCCATTGTCATGGACCCAAAAATCTCCAATTCCTGAGGTTCTGTAGAAGCCACAGGAAGTAGATGTGTCCAAGCACACCACTCTTTCACAGGATTTTCAATGACTTGTGAAATGTTAACTGTGGAATGCCCTGGAACTGGCCATTCGTCCACTGGCAATCCAACCATGCATGCAGAAAAAGGTTTTCCTGGCCTCGAATGTGTCAGGCAAATACTATCTAGATTTGCTGCTTGAGCCAAAGTCTCCCATAGATTTTGCCTTGGCTGATTTACAGGTAAATCTTCTCCCTTACTTGCTGCAATGAATGAAAGAATGATGCACATAAGCATCATGACACTCATTATTACGCTTTTATACAGAAATGCCCAAAGTCCTTAGTTTCTTTTTATTTTTCTTCGGGATCGCTCTTTCCGGCCTGAGTCTCGACTTCTGTCTGAGTACTCGTCTCTTTGTTTCTCGGATCAGCGTTCTCGGGTTCTCGCGTCCGGAATGGCTTCACGTGCCGCGCCGACACCCACTTTAGACCTCGATCTGTGGAGATACAAGCAAAACCCTTGCCCCAAGTGATTAGTCTGAAAGGACCCTCTATTTGTCCTGTTTCTGGGTTCCTGATCAAAACCAAGGGGTTTTCCCTTAGCTTTGCCTGTGTGCTATTTAGAAAGTGTCTTACGATTGGTGGATTAGGTTCCGAGGATGAGCTATTTAGGAAATTCAACACATACAGTGCCTTATTCAATTTCATGTGAGGTGTTGCCTCTGGTTCACCCCTTCTCTGTCTGTCCAGAAGGGATTTCAGGGTGTGATGTGTTCTTTCAATGATCGCTTGACCTGTGGGTGAATGTGGAATACCGAACGTGTGTCTGACACCCCATTTTTTCAGGAATTTGTCAAGCACCCTGCCTGTATACGTTGGACCATTATCTGTTTTTATCTCCTGAGGCACACCTAATGCTGCAAATGCTTGCAGAAAATGTCGGCAAGCATGGTCTGCTGTTTCCCCTGCATGTGCTGAAGCAAAGACTGCACCTGAGAATGTATCTACAGAAACATGAACATTTTTGAGCCTCCCAAAAGATGGATATTTCGTGACATCAGCTTGCCACAACTGAAGACTTTGCAGCCCCCGCGGATTGATAGCTCCGGTGGAAGAAGGTGGCTGCACAAACTGACAGTCTGGACAAGCACTAATGATCTCCCTCGCCTGAGTCTTTGTGAGACGAAAGGACTCCATCAGCGCTTGTGCATTCTGATGAAAAAACGCATGACTTAACCTTGCTTGCTCAAAAATGTCC
Organism: Zonotrichia leucophrys gambelii; assembly: GCF_028769735.1. Taxonomy (NCBI): domain Eukaryota; kingdom Metazoa; phylum Chordata; class Aves; order Passeriformes; family Passerellidae; genus Zonotrichia; species Zonotrichia leucophrys. The sequence continues at coordinate 11,684 of NW_026992488.1, read as the reverse complement.
GGCAGTGTTTGCGAAATGGGCATTGTCAACCTGTCCGCTCGAGCATTTCCCTCCGCTAGAAATCCCGGAAGTGTCGTGTGCGCTCTAATGTGTGTGATAAAATACTCTCTTTCCCTGCCCTCTAGCAATGCCTTCAAGCTCGTCAGATAGGAGTATAAAACCCCATTACTGACTTCTTTCAAGAGCGAACCTTCCAATCTCTTGACCACACCCGCAACATATGCGGAGTCTGTCACCAGATTGAGAGGTTGTTTGAACAACTGAAATGCTCGGACAACAGCTGCCAACTCCACAATTTGTGGAGAGCCCTGAACCTTCCTCACATCAGATTCCCAATCCCCTGTCGTTGAGTCTCTCCACGTGATCACTGACTTGTGTGTCTTCCCTGAGCCATCCGTGAACACTGTGATCCCGTCCAAAGGTTCTTCACTTATTGTTGGTTTTGTTTTATAACATATTTGCGATTGCAGTATCTTGTGTTGCGGAAAGTGGATTGTGCAAGTTCCCGGGAACGCCAGCAATGCGATTAACAGGTCTTTCGATTGTTGCATCGCCCACTCGAAATAGTCTTGTTTCAAGGGTAACCTGATGGTTGAGAATTCTCTTCCTGCCATCGTCAGCAACCTTGTTCTCGCTTTTATGATGATCTGTTCTGCCATCTCTAAATCTGTAAGAATTGTTTTTGCTGGCCTGTGTGGTAGGAAAATCCACTCTATGATTATCAAAGAGTCCTTTTGCGACTCGTCCCATTGGAAGATCAAACCATGGAACTGTGTTTTCTTCCCCAGCACTGCCAACTGAAAAGGCAACGTTGGAACAAATCGATGTGCCTGCCTTTTCTGTATCGCGTCTGCAACTTTCTCCAATTCCTTCTTTGCTTCTTGCGTGAGTGTCCTGGGAGACCGAATGTCTGTGTCTCCTCTCAAAAGATCGAGCAACGCTGGGATGTCGCTGTTTGTGATTCCCAAAACCGGCCTCATCCAGTTGATTTCTCCCAGAAGCTGTTGCAAATCGTGCAGATTGGTGATCTTGGTGCTGATCTCCACCTTTTGAGGCTTTATTGTTCTTTCTGAAATTTTCCACCCTAGATATTTCCAAAGTGCAACCTCTTGAATCTTCGAAATGCTGATTTCTAGACCTGCCTTTTGCACCTCTGCGATCACACAGTCACGAGCTTCTTGCAGCTCCTGTTGTGTTGATGCTGCAATGAGCAAATCATCCATGTAATGAATGATTTTTACCTTTGGAAATTTCTTCCGTGCTGGTGCCAAAGCTCGTGCCACGTACCATCGGCAGATCGTCGGAGAATTTTTTAGACCCTGTGGAAGAACGACCCAATGGTACCGCTGCAGAGTCGTTTCCTTGTTAATACTCGGAACTGAAAAGGCGAATCTCGGAGCGTCATCTGGATGAAGTGGGATACTGAAAAAACAATCCTTGAGGTCAATGACCACAAGTTGCCAATCTCTGGGAATCATTGAGACAGATGGAAGTCCCAATTGAAGCGGTCCCATGTCTTCTATGACGTCGTTGATCTTCCTGAGATCGTGTAGCAATCTCCATTTGCCCGATAGTTTTTTCTTGATGACAAACACTGGAGAATTCCAAGGGCTGTCTGTTGGCTTGATGTGTCCCGCCTGCAATTGTTCTCGGACCAGGTTTCTCAAAGCACTCAACTTTTTCCGCTCAAGGGGCCACTGATCCACCCAAACTGGATCATTGGTTTTCCATGTCAGTTTCAGTGTGGGGAGTGCTGCAGTGACCCCTACTAAAAATCCACTTCGATCTTTGCACCCCATTGTGCCAAAAGGTCTCGACCCCAGACTGTGATCGGCTTTTGGACAATAAAAGGACGAATGACCGCCGTCTTGTCTCCTGGTCCCGTGACAACGACAGAATTCTCCCTTTGCAGACACAGAGATGCTCCCCCTATGCCTGAGAGAGAACCCAGTGGCGTGACCAAGCTCCAGCTGCGTGGCCAGAAAATGTATGATATCACTGTTACATCCGCCCCTGTATCGAGCATGCCTGTGATCGCTATTGTTCCGTTCCCGCATGTCAATTGGCATGTGAGCGTGGGTCGGTCTCGACCTATGTGTTTCACCCATGTTGTATGTACTTCAACATGTTCCTTCATAGGGAAACCTTCTTCGTCGAAGATTGACATGACCTCTCCAACTGCGTGTGGCGGCAGTGCAAAGGCTCTCGCAACCACAGTGTTTTCTGGTACAGTCAATGGTGGACGAAGTGCTCTTGCCAACACTGTCAATTCTGTATTTTTGTCCGCTGAGATAACTGTCGGATAGACAATGAGTCCAAGAATACTGCATTTATCTTGTCCGATTATCAGGAAATCTTGCTTCTTATATGAGTCCCCGCGGACACCTGTTGGTATTTCCGCATGACTTTCGTCTAGAAAGCAAACTAATTTTGAAGCTGCCAATGTGCACTGTGCCCCTGGTGGGAGGAGGTCTGGGTCACTGTGGAATCGGCTGAGGGTTTTGCTGAGGGCGTCTGCTTGCTGCTCACTGATGATTGCCCCGTCTGCTCTTGCGACACCGCCAGTACTTGTGTCTGAGCGCGCTGGTCCGCGCTGCGCCTCGCGTTTCCCGGATATGGTAACGGATTTCCATCCACATCTGTTCGGGAATAACATTCTTTCGCAGGGTGTCTTCCTCTCCCGCACCGTGCGCAAACTGGCCTCTCCGCCTTCTGTACCGGCGCTGGCGTATGTGTTTGTGCACAGTTCCTTTTCAAGTGCCCAAGCTCCCCACATCTATAGCACTGTCCTCTTGGGGGATTGTTCTTTTTCTGCATTGTTGAAAGAACTTTGTTGATGTTCTCATTCTGTTGATGCAGTGTTTTTTCCAGCATCTTCTCCAGGGTCTTGTCCTCTGCTTGCTTTTCTGAATGTCCCTTCAATTGATTCTCCCATTCCTCTCTCAATTCATTCTTCACAATCGCTGCGACATGCTGAGGCGTTCCCACCTTGCTGCATGCCTCCACCATCTCTGCCAAGGATGGCCGTCCTGGCATGGCGCTAATCACCCGTTGACAATCCGGGTTGGCATTGCCGAAGGCTAAACTTTCCAAGAGAGGTCTCTTTGCTTCTTCTATCGTCACCTGTCGATCCACGGCTTGCGTGAGTCGATCGATGAACGACATGAATGGCTCTGTGGGACCTTGCTTGATGCAAGAGAACGGGACTTCTGGAGCTCCTGTTGGTGCGATTTGCATAATTGCCATCCTCGCTGCCTCCTTGATGTCACTTAATACTCTTCGTGGCAGCCTAGCTGCTTGTTCCCCTGGGTTGTCATCTGGAGGATCTCCTGCTAACTGCCCCTCTGTGAGGTTTGCATTTGGTCCACCTTGGTATCTGTTCCGTAATTCAGCGAGATATTTTCTCCATCTTTTTTCCCAGACAAGGCTTTGAGTGTCAGTGAGAATCATTGCCACAATACTTCGAATGTCATATGGTGTGAGATCATATGTAGCGAATGTCCCTCTTAATAGCTGTTTGAAGTATTGTGAATTCAGCCCAAAAGTTTGAGCCGCCTTCCCTAAATCTTTGAGTATTTCGTGACCCATCCTTTCCCACCTCGGGTTCTGTCCCTGGGCATCATATGTCACTGGCATTGTCAGATCCCCAGATCCCGGAATAAATGCTTTTCTCTTGCCAACGCTTTTCTGATTCGCTTCCAATCCATCGTCTTCACTGGCCCCTGAAATTCTTCTTCTTCTTCAGGTTCCGTTGGAATTTGTATAAATAATGGTGCTGTGGATGTCGTTGGTTCATCACGTCTCATTCTTCGCCTTGAGGTTTTTGGCCTCGCTCCCAAATCCGAAAAGGAAGCTTGAGGATCCTGTCGATGTTTCTTTTTTGTGGTGTCCACTGAATGCAAGAAGCTCTTTGTTGCTTCTGCTGCTGACAGCATCCATATAGGAACCCCTTCTGATGCTGTGATCCTTATAATATTTCCTTCTTGTAGCTGTTCTTCATCTGAGCTTTCATCATCTTCATGAAGCCTTGAAGTCGATGGATACTCCCTTTGTTGTGCTGGCATTGTTTTCTTTAAAATGCTTTTCTTTTTATATAATGTTGGGAAAAATTGTTGCATTGTTGCGGTCTCGCCACGAGATGGCGATGTGGCTCCGCCGATCCAATCCGGCATGGCGTGCACTTCTGTCTTCCAGCCACCAGATGGCGCTGTCACCGGCTTCCCTGGCTCTGGTGACGTAGCGTACTCTGTTGCTTCACTTCCTGCCGGTGGCCATATTGGTCGCCTCCCTGTCTCGGCCCGCGTGTTTTCGGCTTTTAATTCAACTGAAATTGGGGTTTGAACACCAGAACGTCTCTCCTGAGGGGGTGAGTCTTGGACTCCAAGGGTTTTGATCAAGGGCACCAAGTCTGGAGAAGGCGGGGGGCCCCGGGATATGAACTCCCTAACGCGGCCCCTCCCCGCCCGGGATGTTACAGGGGGTGCGTCCCGCTCCCGCCCGGACTGCGCTCTCTGCGTCTGCGGGCTCTCCGAGCCGCTCCCTGTGTCTCCCGAACTACTTTCACTGTCTCCATCTTGTTCCACCCCTGAGATATCTCCCCTTTGGTCTGCCTCTGACTCTGTCTCCTCCTCCTCCGTCCCCGTGTCTATTTCCCCTTTTGCCGGTACAAGCAGCCTCCCTCCCGCCGGCGGCCGCGTGCGTTCCGCAATCCTGGCGGATCTGCGCATTGGCTCTGATATCACAACCGCACGCCTTCTACGTCCCCGCATAGCAGCTCTTTGGGGCAGCATAAATTCCCCTTTTTCGCTGCCTGGGTCAGACGCCCCGGCCCCGGTCCGTGGCTTTCCCGAGCCCTCGCGAACTCCGCCTGCCGCACACGCCCCCGCATCCCCGCCGGTCGGGGCTGCCGCTGCCCCCGGCCCCGAGTCAAGCAAAGCCGCGCGAAAACACGTATCCTCTGTTTTTTCTTCACCCGCGCTCCCCGCCTGCTCCGCTGCAGCCTGGCTTCCCTGCTCCGTTGCCGCGGCATCGCGAGAAAGCGCGCCCCCCGGTCCCCTCTCCCCCCCCTGCTCCCTTCCCCCTTCTGTTTCCGAGTCCCCCATGCTCTCTGGGGTTTTTGGACGTTTTGGGGGTTTCCCGGGGTTTCTGGGTTTTGGGACCGGGTATTTTAATAATATTTCTTGCTCTTTTTCTCCAAGAGCATTTTCCTCTCGGCCTTTTAAGGCCAGAGCTAATTTTTTCTTTCCCGGGGCTTTGCCCGCCGCCTCTTTCAGAGAGGCCTCCCCCCCCAGACGTCTGCTGCGTCTGGGGGTCCTGGAATTTCGTTTGCATAGAAATCCCTTCCAGCATTATTCTTGCAGGAGACAGCAGCTTCAACGCTGTCTCATCTTTTTTAGTAGCTAAGAAATATAAGTGTCTATTTATTTCCTGCCAAAACCCCACTTCAAATAGCAGGCACGTTTCTGCCAGTGGGTAGTTTAGCCTTGCCCATAGTAATAATTGTTTTAATTCTTTCTTTGGAATTCCCTCTGTATACGTTTCTGTCACACCCTGTAGGGCGGACAAAATTTCCCGTTGTTCCTGGGAAAGTGTGCCTCCCATGTTGTTATTTTTCAGGCTTTCTTACCGAATCTGTCGTTCAGAGCAGTCTGGACGTCTCGGTCTGTCCAGCAGATCACGAGAGGAGGACCCAGGGCGCCTTCTGGTTCCAGTCCGGGCTGTCCTGCTACGAATTCTCTTCGGCAGAAACTGAGAGATGGAATTCTCAGTGACTGCTGTTTTTTTGCAGTCTCTGTTGGCTTTTTTTTTTCTTCTTCTCTCTTTTTCTTCAGGGCTTTGAAGGTGGTGGTGGTGCCCCCCCCGAAAGGTTGTGGTGGTCAGAGCTCACCCAGTGGAAGCCAAATGTCCGGTTTATCTCGGCTGTTTGAGGGGCCTGGAAAGGCCCGAAGTGGCCTTGGGACAGCCCGCGTATCGAAAGACGAGAAGAGGCTTCAGTTCTTCTTTCTGGTTTTATGTTTATTAATTGTTTATCTAAAAGATGTTCTCTCAGCCGAACAAAGATCTGCTCAGCAGTCAGCCATGGGCACACTGTGCCGTCCCCCTGACCGCCACGTATCTTTATACCCCTTGCTACGTATACAATATTTATCATTTTTCCCCAATACCATCTATTGTTATAACTCGGTGTACTCTTAGTAATAACCAATCCAAAAGTGCCACCGTGGCCAAAGAAGATGGAGGAGAGGAGGAAGAAGAAGGAGGGTAGGACACACCCCAATTCCTCCATCTTACTCCTCTAAACCCCCCTGTACATAAATCCTAAACCCTGTTTCTCACCCTCTAATTAGCTAATCTTTCCACCCTTCACCCCGGTGAGGCCCTCTTATCTTCATAAAGGTGTCGTCTCCCGTGTAGGGTCAAAGTCCTGCCACCAGACACTTCTGGCAACATTCCAGGACTCCCGGGCCCCCAAGGGTGGTCTCGGGGGCCCTGCATCCCAGGACTCAAATCCTGAGATCCCACACTATTTCCAGTTTCTAAGCCCAAATACTTCCAAGGTGGCATCTTTTGAATTTTCTTTTCCTGGAGCTCGAACCCTGCAACAATCAATGCATCGATTGTTAGGTCAAGTGCATGTGTGAGTAAATCATCATTGGGGCACACACAAGGATATCATCCATATAATGATAGTTGATGGCCTTCTCTGCGGCTGCACGCACTGGGGAAAGCAGGGAAGAGACATACCACTGGCAGATAGCTGGAGATACCTTCAATCCTTGAGGAAGAACGGTCCAATGGTACCTTTTCATAGGGGCTTCCATGTTGATGGAAGGGACCGAGAATGCAAAATGCAGTGCATCATCAGGGTGCAAGGGGATTTGGAAAATACAGTCTTTAATATCAATAACAGCTAATTTCCAATCTTGAGGAAGCATTGTTGGGGATGGCATACCAGGTTGGGGAGAACCCATATCTTCAATTACATTATTAATTTGTCGGAGGTTGTGAAGAACTCACTATCTTTTTTTATCAGCTTTTTGGATGACAAACACTGGAGAGTTCCATGGGGACATGGTCTCCACAATGTGGCCCTTTTTTAGTTGTTCTTCCACTAGTTCTTCAAGCACCTTTATTTTTTGTTTACTGAGCGGCCACTGTTTCACATCAACTGGTTTGTCTGTTTTCCACTTCAGTTTTTGGGTGGGGCGCTGTTGTTCAATGACTGCTGTACAAATATGCTGTGGAGAGTCTGGAATATCAATTGTGACACCCCACTGGGCTATTAAATCTCTCCCTAAAAAGGTTCAGAATAATCTAAAACAAATGGACGAATATTTGCCAATTGTCCATTTGGTCCCTTGATCTGAATGATGCTTTTAGATTGTCTTGCCAATTGCTGACCTCCTACACCTCGAAGTTGACCGGCAACATTTTGCAAAGGCCAATGTGCTGGCCAGTCTTGTACTGGAATCACTGTGCATTCTGCACCTGTGTCTACAAGCATCTCAATACATTTTGACTCCCCACCTCCACTGACATTGCACCATAATTTGGGTTTGTCTTTCCCAATAACTTGGACCTGGGCAACTGTGGGCCCTTGTTTTTCAGTACTTTCAGGTAAAGATGGTACAGGGATAGCTTGTGCAACAATTTGTCCCTTGGGAAGAAACAGGGGTAGGTGGAAACAGTACAGGCCGAGAACGAATTGCTCAGGATCTGATGTTGTCATTCCTGGAGCAATTTCGATCTCTTGTGGTGTGTGTTCGGTGTCCCCAATGACGATGTACTTACAACGAATTCGGTGCCAAGTACCCTTCTGTTGTGGATTGACGGAGACAAAATGCCAGTCAGTGTCCTTCAGGTGGAGTGACTGTGTCAGCTGCAACCTGTAAGGCTCATTGACAGAAGATGTGGTTAACATAGGATCACCTAAATCATAACAAAGGTTATTTTCTTTCACTTTCAACAGTGGACCAGCAGACGTGGTCTTTGAAGCATCTGCTTCACTTACAGAAAGATTAATATTATTGCGCGGTTGATTTGTTTTGCTACCCTTATTCCCTTGGCCTGTTTTTTTTGTGTCTGCACGCCTGGCAGGCAGGCGGTCTCTTTTCAGTTTTTTTGTTGTTGTTGACCCCCAGGGAGGGCTTGTAGTTCTCCTCCCCTGCCATTTCTAAATTCATCAAATTGCCTTTTCAGAGGGCACTGGGTACTTCAGTGCCCAAGGTTATTACAAAGCAGGCATGGTTTTGTGGGCTCAACCATTGCTGGTCTCCGCTGCTGCCCAGGGTACTGCTGTGCTGAGGGAATGGGCGCAGGGCTGGCAATGGTGACATGCTGAGGTGGTCTTGGCAGCAGCCTTGGTCAGGTGTCTTCAGCCACACTCATCAGAGGCACTTTCCTGTTACAGACTAGAAGCATATCTTTTAGTGTAGGGGGAGGTTCTATAGGAAGGCTCAGGATTGCCACTCGACACTGTTCATTTGATTCGTAAATGCCATTTCCTCTAAAATCGCTTCCTTAGCATTCTCTTTTTTAACTTGTATTTCAATGGCTCTAGTTAACCTTTCTACAAATTTCAAAAAAGTCTCTGATGGTAGCTGCTTAATTTTACTATAGGGCTCAAAAGGCCCTCAGGTTGGAGGGAAAAGATTGCTTTTCCAGCTGCTTCTTTTACTTTCTTGAGTGTTTCTGCAGGAATTGCAGTACCCTGGATTGAGGGTCAAGACCATTGGCCCTCTCCACAGAGGTGCTCTATGGTGATAGGGTTACCACTGTTGTCCTTTGCTGTGTTTGGATCAGCATGCAAGCCTGGGAGAGCATCTTTTAGCAGTTGTTTCCATGCTAATTTCCATAATTTGAATTCCGTGGAGGTCATGAGACATGAAAAAAGCTGTTTTAAATCATGTGGGATCACCACAGTCCTACTCAGTTCAGAATTTAAAAGGCCACGGAAATATGGACTGTGTGGACCATATTCTTTATGAGATTTACAGATCTCTTTAATCAATTGTCGTCCAAAAGAACTCCAATTAGCAGCTGGGATTGCCTCCCCCCTGTGCTGCAGGCTGAAACGTAACAGGAGCCAGTGACAACATGGGACTATATATTGCATCTGAGGTTCCCTGCTCTGTATCCCTTGAATCAGAAGCATTGGGATAACAGATACAGATTTGGGGACAGGCAGTGGGTGTGTCCCCCCCGTGGGAACCAGGGGAGGGGGCGGGCTGCAATGGGCACAGGGGCGGGGAAAGGGGGCTGGCAAGGGGCGGGGATACTGTGGGAACAGGGGGCGGGGTCAGAAGGCAAACAGGGGGCGAGAACACCATGGAAACAGGGGGCGGGATCAAGGGGCAGGCAGGGGGCGGGGATGCCTGGTGACATCACGTCAGCAGTCGCCCCCTGGGAGGAGTAGAAGGGCGGCGCTGAGGGTACTGCAGGAAAGGGAGGGGGAGGGGGGAAGGTGTCACGAGGAACAGGAGGGGAGGGGGATGGGGTTGGAATTTTGGAATGTTTAAGAGGATTTTGGGAAGAAGAAGACCAGGTTTGGGAAGATGCCACGTGGCATCCACCATCTTGTGGACCCCCTAGGGACTCGTGGCCATTTTGGCATCACTGCTGTCTGGAAAGCTGACACGTGCTCTGGGTTTCAGAGCAGGGGACACAGGGGATTGGGAAAGGTTCCACGCAGCCTGGCCAGGGCCTTGTGGACAGGGCTTCTCAGGCATTTTAACAAACTCTGGGAGTCAACTTCCCAATGAGTGTGCTCTCTTTAAAATACCAAGTTTTGGGGAAAGAGGTTTAGGGTTTTAGAGCTAGGAAAGGGAGAAACAGGGGGAGCAGAGGTACATGGCTTGGCATTTGGCTTTTTCTCCAATTCCTTTTGTTTGAGCAAGGCTGTTCGAATTTGTAAACTCCAGAACACAAATTTAGCTGAGGGTGTATTCCCAGCTTGTCCTAAGGTTATCAATTCATTCCCAACTTTGTCCCAGAATTGAATATTGTGGATTTCTTCAGGGGACATTTGTGGGAAGTGCAGAAAAAGCCATCTTATAAACTGCTTCAATTTTCCTTTTGAAAACTTCACATTACCACTGACTAAAATGCTAACAATATGATAATACACTCCTTTTTGTACAATGCTGAGATTCGAGCCCATGTTAGATGTAAAAGGCAAAGTACTAAATCCCACCTGACCAAAACCAAAGCCAAAATCAGCTACCGATTTCTAAAAAAACCACAGATAGGAAGGCAATAACGAACAGACAAAAGCTTTACAATGCAGCTGTATATACTGCTTTTAAAATTCCTGGGCTGTAGCTGCAGGGAGCTGGGACACACCCTGCCAAGCCGAGGCAGACAAAGCCTCCCCCGCAGAGCTGAGAGAGAGCAGCCTCCCCCCACGCCACGTGGCAAGCCGATGCCAGGATCGGGCGCGTGTAGAGAACACCCCCTGCCCTGAGAGAGATCCCCCCGGCCACGGGGAGAGAGCCCCCCTCCCCTGCACAAAAAGAGAAAGAGAGTCCCCCGCAGCGAGAGGGCTCCCCCCGCACAGAGAGAGGGCAGAGTTCCCCTCCCGCGCCGGCGGGAATTCCAAAACACAGCGAAAAACACCGCAGAGATCTAAAGCCTAGAACGCAATGGATTCCCGTCTGCAGGGCTGCGCAGCCAAAATGCAAAGGCAAAAAAGGAACAGAACTCACGGCAGAGTCTGTTTTTGAGCTTCTGCTCCACCAAGAGCAGAGATACTCACCCGAAATGGAAGCTGTAGCTGGCTAGATTCAGGCAGGTCTCCTCACTAGAACAGAACCCCTCTATGGGCAGGAGAGGCTACCCTGTTCTTCCTCTGGAAAATCTGCTCGCAGAAAGGAGCTGGGCTTTCCAGAGGCACCGAACAGTCCACGAAACTTCTTTCTGGGATTAATCCGAAAAGTCTCTGACTGAGAGTGTTGCAACCAAGGCTCTTTCATCTGGGTGCACGGCTGCTGAAGCCTCTCCGAGGTACTGAGAGTCCTTCTGGGGCTGCAGAATCGCTTTGCCCACGTTGGCACCAAAATATTGGAATGTGAATCCCAATTTTACCAGGTAGATTGTGCCTGGGCCAGTCTGACCCTTGCTGCTGGGCCAAAGGCAGCAGCTGTGGCGTGATACCCCAGAGACACCTTTCGCTTGCTGGTGGTTGCACGTGGGCGGCTGAACAAGTCCAGGATTGGTAGGAACTCCGTTTACCTCAGGAGGGAAGGATTCAAGCGAGCTGAAGAGAAAGGAGGCGGATTCTGCTGGAGGGTTGATATCCAGAGCTTTATTCCATGGTCACAGTGGTCTGAATCTTGGCAACTGCTCCAACAGAATCACGTGCACATGGTCTGATTCACCTTTTATGCTCCAGGGGGAGGTGGAGAGAAGGCGCAGGTGAGCCACCAACCAGGTCGGAGGGGCAGGGTCTCAGGGGAGGATGACACCTAGACAGGCCGATGACCTCTGGGCATAGGGGTATCTTTTGAACTTGACCAACCACACAACGACCTTCCTGGAATGTTAAGCCTGATTGACAGGACTCACTCAGCAAGGGGGCGAGGGGGAAGGGAGAGAGGTATAGGCACACCTGGGAAGGGACCCGGAAGTTTAAAACAGGACATTACTACGCACTGCAACAATAAAGGAATATCATTTTTGGTGTTGCA
>NW_026992487.1:0-67233 GCF_028769735.1 Zonotrichia leucophrys gambelii | reverse complement strand
AATGAGACCATGCGGCTTCATTCTGTTACCAGCAGTGGCCCAGTGCAGACGTATCTGTACTCATGGAATAAACATCTGGCTACCTTCTAGCAGAATCCATTCCCTTTCTCTCCACCATCGCCAGAAGCTCTCTCCTGAGGAGAACGGAGTCCTGTCTTGTGCCCCGCTGCACTCTGCCGCCAGCCAAGGTATCTCTGCGGTTAAACACCACAGTGCTGCCTGTGGCCCAGCAGCGAAGGTCAGAACTGGCCTGGGCACCATCTAACTGGTTATATTGGGATACATATTCCAATATATTGGCGTCCCTGTGGGTGGCTCGACTCTGCAGCCTGAAAACGGACTCGCAGTTCCTCAGAGAAGCTTCTGCCAGCCGTGCATCCAGCTGAAAGGAGCCTGGCTTCAAGACTCCCAGCTAGAGACTTTGGGAATACTCCCAGAAAAAGTTTCGTGGACTGTTCGGCGCCTTTGGAAAGCCCTGCTTCATTGTAGTGAACAGATTTTCCAGAGGGAGAAAAGGGCAGCCTCTCTTGCACCCAGAGAGAGGTCCTTTTCCGGTGGAGACCTGCCTGCCTGTACCCAGCCTACAGCTTCCATTTCACGTGAGTATCTCTGCTTTCGGTAGAGCAGAAGCTCAAAAACAGACTCTGCCGCGAGTCTGTTCCTTTTTTGCCTTTGCATTTTTGGCTGCGCAGCCCCACAGACGAGAATTCATAGCGTTCTAGTTTAGTTTTCCTGCTGCGTGTTTCACTGTTTTTTAGAATTCGCGCCGGAGCGGGATCGCTCTCTGCCCTTCCCCCCCCGGCTCAGCAGCGTGTTCAGACACGTGTTAGGAGATTTTCTTTCTCTTTCTCTTTGCGGGAGAGGGGGGGGCTCTCTTTCCACGTGGCCGGGGGACCTGCGGAATCGGGCGTGCTCTGCACACGCGGCGGGGGGGGGGGGGGGGGGGCGTCCCGGTTTCGGCCGCCACGTGGAGTGGCTGCTGTCTCTGCTCCGCGGGGGTGTTGCATTCCACCGCGGGGGAGGCTTTGTGTCTGCCTCTGTTCGGCAGGGCGTGCCCTGCTGCTGCTGCCCGGGAATTTTAAAAGCAGTATATACAGCTGCATTGTGAAGCTTTTGTCTGCTCGTTATCGCTTTCTATCTGTGGTTTTTTTTAGAAATTGGTAGCTGAATTTAGCTTTGTTTTTGGTCAGGCGGGATTAAGTACTTTGCTTTTTAACATGGGTTCCAAACTTAGCATTGTACAAAGGGGAGTGTATTATCATATTGTTAGCATTTTAATCAAGAGTAATGTGAAATTCTCTAAAGGAAAATTGAAACAGTTTATAAGATGGCTTTTTCTGCAGTTCCCAAACATTTCCCCTGAAGAAATCCACAATATTCAATTCTGGGATAAAGTTGGGAATGAATTGATAACCTTAGGACAATCTGGCAAATCACCCTCAGCTAAATTTGTGTTCTGGAGTTTGCAAATTCGAACAGCATTACTCAAACAAAAGGAAATGGAGAAAAAGCCAAATGTAAAGCCATGTGCCTCTGCTCTCCCTGTTCCTCCCTCTCCCTCTAAAACCCCTAAACCTCTTTCCCCAAAAAAATCCCGAGCACGTGTTAGCTTTTCGGAGAGCAGTGATGTCCAAAATGGCCCCCAGTCCCTAGGGGGTGCACAAGATGGTGGGTGCCACGTGGCATCTTCCCAAACCTGGTCTTCTTCTTCCCAAAATCCTCTTAAGCATCCCAAAATTCCTGCCCCATCCCCCTCTCCTCCTGTTCCTCGTGACACCTTCCCCCCTCCCCCCGCCTTTCCTGCAGTACCCTCAGCTCCGCCCCTCTACTCCTGCCAGGGGGCGGCTGCTGACGTGATGTCACCAGGTGACCCCGCCCCCTGTTCCCACGGTATCCCCGCCCCCTGCCAGCCCCTTGACCCCGCCCCTTGTTCCCACGGTTTCCCCGCCCCTTGCCGGCTCCCTGTCCCCGCCCCCTCCCCGGGTTCCCACGGTGGGGACACACCCACTGCCTGTCCCCAAACCTGTAGCTGTGATCCCAATGCTTCTGATTCAAGGGATACAGAGCAGGGGACAGCAGACCCAATGCATGGTGCCATGTTGTCACTGGCCCCTGTTACGTTTCAGCCTGCAGCTCAAGCTGGAGCAGCCCCAACTGCTAATTGGAGTTCTTTTGGACGACAATTGATTAAAGAGATCTGTAAATCTCATAAAGAATATGGTCCACACAGTCCATATTTCCGTGGCCTTTTAAATTCTGAATTAAGTAGGACTATTGTGGTTCCACATGATTTAAAACAATTGTTTTCATGTCTCATGACATCCACGGAATTCAAATTATGGGAATCAGCATTGAAACAACTGCTAAAAGATGCTCTCCCAAGCTTACAGGCTGATCCAAACACAGCAAAAGACAACAATGGTAACCTTATTACTATTGACCACCTCTGTGGTGAGGGTCAATGGTCCTCTCCCTCAGTCCAAGCTGCTGCAATTCCTGCAGAAACACTTGAGAAAGTAAAGGAAGCAGCTGAAAAGGCATTCTTTTCCCTCCAACCTGAGGGGCCTTTTGAGCCCTATAGTAAAATCAAACAACTACCATCAGAGCCTTTTGTGAAATTTGTAGAAAGGCTAACTAGAGCCATTGAAATACAGGTTAAAAAAGAAAATGCAAGGGAAGCAATTTTAGAAGAAATAGCGTTCACAAATGCAAATGAACAGTGTCGAGCAGCAATCCTGAGCCTTCCTATGGAACCTTCCCCTACACTAAAAGATATGCTTCTAGTCTGTAACAGGAAAGTGTCTCTGATGAGTGTTGCTGAAGACTCCAGACCAAGGCTGCTGCCAAGACCACCTCAGCGTGTTGCTGTTGCCAGCCCTGCACCTTCTCTTTCAGCACAGCAGTACCCTGGGCAGCAGCGGAGACCGGCAATGGTTGAGCCCACTAAACCATGCCTGCTTTGTAATAAGCTAGGGCACTGGAGTAACCAGTGCCCCCTGAAAAGGGAATTTGATGAATTTAAAAATAGCAGGGGAGGAGAACTGCAAGCCCTCCCTGGGGGTCAACAACAAAAAAAACGAAGAATAAAGCGCCAGCCTGCCAGGCGTGCAGACATAAAAGGAGCAGGCCAAGAGAATAAGGGTAGCAAAACAAATCAAGCGCGCGATAATATTAACATTTGTGTAAGTGAAGCAGGTGCTTCAAAGACCAAGTCCGCTAGTCCACTGTTAAATGTGAAACAAAATAACCTTTGTTATGATTTAAGTGATTCTGTATTAACCGCATCTTCTGTCAATGAGCCTTACAGGTTGCAGCTGACAGAGTCACTCCACCTGAAGGACACTGACTGGCATATTGTCTCTGTAAATCCTGAACAGAAAGGTACTTGGAACCAAATTCGTTGTAAGTACATCATCACTGGGGACAAAAACACACCACAAGAGATCGAAATTGCTCCGGGACTGACAACATCAGATCCCAAGCAATTTGTTCTCAGCCTGCACTGTTTCCACCCACCCCTGTTTCTTCCTAAGGGACAAATTGTTGCTCAAGCTATCCCTGTGCCATCTTTACCTGAAAATGTCGATAAACAAGGGCCCACAGTCGCCCGGGTCCAAGTTATTGGGACAGATAAACCCAAATTGTGGTGCAATGTCAGTGGGGGTGGGGAGTCTAAACGCATTGAAATGCTTGTAGACACAGGTGCAGACTGCACAGTGATTCCAGTACAAGACTGGCCAGCACACTGGCCTTTACAAAATGTTGCTGGTCACCTTCGAGGTGTAGGAGGTCTGCAATTGGCAAGGCAATCCAAAAGCATTATTCAATTCGAGGGTCCAAACGGACAATTGGCAAATATCCGTCCATTTGTGTTAGATTATTCAGAACCTTTGTTAGGGAGAGATTTAATGGCCCAGTGGGGTGTCACAATTAATATTCCAGACTCTCCACAGCATTTTTGTGCAGCAGTCATTAAACAACAGCGCCCCACTCAAAAACTTAAGTGGAAAACAGACGAACCAGTTGATGTGAAACAGTGGCCACTCAGTAAACAAAAAATAAAAGTGCTTGAAGAACTAGTACAAGAGCAACTAAGAAAGGGCCACATTGTGGAGACCATGTCCCCATGGAACTCTCCAGTGTTTGTCATCCAAAAAGCTGACAAAAAGAGGTGGCGACTTCTCTGTGACCTTCGACAAATTAATAATGTAATTGAAGATATGGGTTCTCCCCAGCCTGGTATGCCATCCCCAACAATGCTTCCTCAAGATTGGAAATTAGCTGTTATTGATATTAAAGATTGTTTTTTCCAAATCCCATTGCACCCTGACGATGCACCGCGTTTGGCATTCTCTGTCCCTTCTATCAATTCAGAAGCTCCTATGAAAAGGTACCATTGGACCGTTCTTCCTCAGGGCCTAAAGGTATCTCCAGCTATCTGCCAGTGGTATGTCTCTTCCCTGCTTTCCCCAGTTCGTGCAGCCGCAGAGAAGGCCATCATCTACCATTATATGGATGATATCCTTGTGTGTGCCCCCAGTGATGATTTACTAACACATGCGCCTGACCTAACGATCGATGCATTGATTGTTGCAGGGTTCGAGCTCCAGGAACAGAAAATTCAAAAGATGCCACCTTGGAAGTATTTGGGCTTAGAAATTGGAAATAGGACCATTGTTCCTCAAAAACTAGAAATCAATCCAAAGATCAAGACCCTTGCGGATGTCCACAAGTTGTGTGGGTCTTTGAATTGGGTAAGACCATGGCTTGGTCTGACTAATGAAGACCTTGCCCCTCTTTTCAATTTACTGAAAGGGGGAGAGGACCCAGGTGCTCCTAGGTCTATTACCCCAGAGGCACGGAAAGCTCTAGAAAAGGTTCAGATTGCAATGTCCGCAAGACAGGCCCACCGATGCCGGCCTGATCTGCCATTCAAATTTATCATCCTAGGTAAGTTGCCACACCTCCATGGAATTATTTTCCAGTGGGAGGAAAAACAAACACCTAAGGCAAAGGACACACCAAAAAAGGACCGGGACCAGAGGGACTCTCTCTTGATCATAGAATGGGTTTTCCTCAGTCACAAAAGGTCCAAGAGGCTGACAAAGCCTCAGGAGCTGATAGCAGAACTGATCCGGAAAGCAAGGACCCGGATCAGGGAGTTAGCAGGATGTGATTTTAAGTGCATTCACATTCCAGTTGAGTTAAAATCAGGTCAAAATACTATGAAAATACTGGAACAATTGTTTCAAGAAAATGAAGTGTTGCAGTTTGCTCTGGATTCCTACTCAGGACAATTTTCGGTAGCACGGCCCGCTTGCAAATTGTTTGAACAAGATGTTCAATTTACTTTAAAATTAAGAACTGCTCTAAGTAGGAGACCTTTAAAAAGGGCTCTGACTGTCTTTACAGATGCGTCCGGGAGGTCCCACAAGTCTGTTATGACTTGGAAAGATCCTCAAACCCAGCAGTGGGAGACGGACATTGCTGAGGTGGAAGGTTCACCTCAGGTTGCTGAATTGGCTGCAGTTGTTAGGGCTTTTGAAAGGTTCTCAGAACCATTTAATCTGATTACAGACTCTGCATACGTGGCAGGAGTAGTATCCAGAGCAGATCAAGCAATACTGCAAGATGTATCTAACATTGCACTTTTTGAATTGCTCTCAAAACTGGTAAAGTTAGTCACTCACCGAGAGCAACCCTTTTATGTGATGCATGTCAGGTCACACACTGACTTGCCAGGGTTTATCGCTGAAGGCAACAGAAGGGCAGATGCTCTTGCTGCACCTGCAGTGATGGCCACTCTCCCAAATGTTTTTGAACAGGCAAAAATCAGCCACCAGCTTTTCCACCAAAATGCACCTGGCCTGGTTCGCCAGTTTAACATCACTCGAGAACAGGCCAAAGCGATTGTGGCCACGTGCCCAAATTGCCAACAACATGCACTCCCTACAGTGAGTACGGGAGCAAACCCAAGGGGACTGAACAGTTGTGAACTGTGGCAAACAGATGTAACACACATACAGGCTTTTGGACGGCAGAAATATGTTCATGTTAGTGTAGATACCTTTTCTGGAGCGGTCTATGCTTCTGCCCACACAGGAGAATCATCTATTGATGCTATTAAGCACCTCTTACAGGCTTTTTCTTTCATGGGCATCCCCAAGGAGCTGAAAACTGATAATGGGCCTGCTTATAGATCCAAGGAATTCGGGAGCTTCCTGCAGCAATGGGGAGTAGAGCACAAAACTGGCATCCCCTACTCCCCTACAGGTCAAGCCATTGTAGAAAGAACTCACCGTGATATTAAAAGGGTCCTGGACCAGCAACAACAGGTTCTGAAGGTAGAACCTCCCCACATCCGGTTATCCAGGGCGCTATTCACAATAAATTTTCTGAATTGTTCTTTTGACAGCCTGAACCCTCCCATCCTACGCCACTTTGGGGGGAACAGTCACAGGTTGATGAAAGAAAAACCTCCAGTTTTAGTAAAGGACCCTGAGACTTGGAAAATGGTGGGACCTTACAAATTGGTTACTTGGGGACGTGGATACGCCTGTGTGTCCACCCCCTCTGGTTTAAGGTGGGTTCCTTCCAAATGGGTAAAGCCCTATGTTCCCAAAGTCTCAGAGAAATCTGCAGAAGCACCCCAGGTTGCTCACGCTGCCTGGAGAAGAAAACGCCGCGCACGTTCTCTGGAGGAAATTCCATTTAAGCCTCCTATCTGGAATAGTTTGTAATATATGTTTGTCTCAAGTTTTTGTACCAGTTTAGATCCCACTGTTTGTGTGTAGCCTCGAGACGTCATGAGACCGAGCCTGCTTCTCGTCCTACTCGTGATCATCCCACCTGCAATCTCCTACATAGTACCGCAGCCCAAACCACATATGGACTACCTTGACAAAGGTTCTCAGACATCAACAGAGAAACTGACAACGAGCTGAATGGACTTTTCAATGGCTGGGGACTCTCGGGCTGGTTGGGATCTATTCTGAAAACTGTAATTTTAGTGCTGTTTATTTTAGTTGTAGTTATTGTAGTTTTTAGCATTGTTTTTGGAGTAATCAGACGCATGGTTCTCAAGTTAATCTCAAACTCATCTCCCCCTCCTGAAGTCTACCATTTGGAAGCCCTCAGTGCTCCAGTGGATGACCTGGAAGCCTCAGTAGAATCATTCTGCACCATAAACACAGCCCTCTTCTTTTTAAACAAAACTAGGGGGAGAAATCCTGTTGTGGTGTGTTGCAATATCCTGTTTTACCTTCTCCCTTCCCCCTCGCCCCTCGCTGAGTGTGCCCTGTCAATCAGGCTAACATACCAGCAAGGCGTCGTGTGATAGGTGTCCCTAGTACCTTGAGACCCTGCCCCTTCACCTGGTTGGTGACTCACCTGTCCCCTCCCCTTCCCCTGTCCTGAGCTTAAAATGTGAATGAGACCATGCGGCTTCATTCTGTTACCAGCAGTGGCCCAGTGCAGACGTATCTGTACTCATGGAATAAACATCTGGCTACCTTCTAGCAGAATCCATTCCCTTTCTCTCCACCATCGCCAGAAGCTCTCTCCTGAGGAGAACGGAGTCCTGTCTTGTGCCCCGCTGCACTCTGCCGCCAGCCAAGGTATCTCTGCGGTTAAACACCACAGTGCTGCCTGTGGCCCAGCAGCGAAGGTCAGAACTGGCCTGGGCACCATCTAACTGGTTATATTGGGATACATATTCCAATAAAATCCCAAAGAAAGGATTTCTATGAAGAAATGTCTGCGACAAGGGTGAGGCTGTAGAGCACTTGCAGTGCATTGAGGACATCATTGTGTGAGGGAACACAGCAATGGAAGTGTTTGAGAAAGGAGATAAAATCATCCAGATTCTACTGGAAGCTGGCTTCACCATCAAGAAAGCAATATCACAGGACCTTCCGAAAAAGATCCAGTACCTGGGTGTAAAGTGGCAAGACAGATAGCATCAGATTCCCACTGAGGTCATCAACAGGAACACCACAAAATCTCCACCAACAAACAAGAAGGAAACACAAGCTTTCCTGGGTGCCATAGGTTTTTGGAGAATGCGCATTCCCAAGCACATCCAGATTGTGAACCCTCTATACCTGGTGACCTGCAAGAAGAACAGTTTCCACTGGGGCCCTGAGCAGCAACAAGCCTTTGCCCAGATCAAGCAGAGATCGCTCATGCAGTAGCCCTTGGCCAAGTCAGGACAGGACCAGAGGTGAAGAACGTGCTCTACTCTGCAGCTGGGAACCATGGTCTGTCCTGGAGCCTTTGGCAAAGGTGTCCTGGGTGACTGAGGTTTGAATGGATTTCAAGCCAAGCTACAGAGGTGAAGCCATCTACACTTCACCAGAGAAGGAAAGTTTCCACCATGGAAGCCTGAGCGAAAGTTTCAGCAACAAGTGAACAGGCCTGCAGCAGTGGACGGACCGAGTGGAACTGCCACTACGCAGACTGGCTCTCCTGGCAGCCTTTGGCAATCCTGGTGCTAGCCGTCTGGCGAGATTATCAAGATAACAAACACCCCGAAAGAGATTCTGCCTCCTACTGCAACCAAGGCCTCAGACTGTGACTGACATGAAGCACACTCCTCCTGGCACCTGAATACGTGCTGGTGGATGTTTAAAGGAACGGTTCCCACTACCACATGCCACTGACCCCACATGGGCAAATGGATTGCCTATCACACAGCCACCTGTATTGGGAACCTGAATCACCCTGGGATTTTGGAGATAATTACAAACTGGCTGAAGTGAAAACTTTGGTCTCACTGATGAAGAGAACCAGAGAAGTGACAAGGCTAAAGAAGCCCCACTACAACACTATCAGCAGAGAAGCACACCATGCTCTTTTCACTGACAGGTTCCTGTCGCATCGTAGGGATGAACTGGAAGTGGAAAGCAGCTGTATGGAGCCCCCATGACAGGTTGCACAACTACTGAGGGAGAAGGTGGATCAAGTCAACTTGATGAACTCAAGGCTGTTCAGCTGTCCCTGGACATTGCTGAAAGAGAGAAGTGGCCAAAGCTCTACCTTTATACTGATTTGTGGATGGTTGCCTGTGCTCTGTCAGGTTGGCTGGAAAGGTGGAAAGAGGCTAACTGGCAGCATAGAGGAAAACCAATCTGGGCTGCTGGTGAGTGGAAAGACATTGCCTCTTGGGTAGAAAATCTATCTGTGAATGTCCGCCATGTAGATGCCCATGTCCCCAAGAGTAGGGCCAATGAGGAGCACCAAAACAATGAGCAGGTAGGTCAGGCTGCAAAGATAATGGTGTCAAAGATAGACTTAGATTGGCAGCATAAAGGAGAGTTATTCCTAGCTCAATGGGCCCATGATGCCTCAGGCCATCAGGGCAGGGATGCCACCTATAAGTGGGCACGAGACCGAGGGGTGGATCTAACCATGAACAGTATTTCTCAGGTTATCCATGACTGTGAGACGTGTGCTGCCATCAAGCAGGCCAAGTGAGTGAAGCCCCTCTGGTACGGTGGGCGGTGGTCCAAGTACAAGTATGGGGAGGCCTGGCAGATTGACTCCATCACACTGCCCCAGACACTCCAAGGCAAGCGCTATGTGCTGACCATGGTGGAGGCCACCACTGGATGGCTGGAGACCCACCCTGTGTCTCATGCTACGGCCCGGAACACCATCCTGGGCCTGGAAAAGCAAATCCTGTGGAGACATGGTGTGGGAGGTTTGTCGTCCATTTGTCCCAGGTGTCCACAGGGTTGGTCTTCTTACCTACGTAAGGCAGTCATTTGGTGACAGGGGACTTCCACCAGGATGTTAGAGCAGATGTCATCACACTTCCCATGGCCATGCAAAGATTGTCTGGCTTTAATGACTTCACCAAAGTGACCCAGATGTTTTGTTTTGGCTGAGGGATGATCCAGCCGGTGGTCACTTGGATACGGATGAGGGCGCTGATAAAGACGATGGCAACGGTGGCACTGGTACTGCTGCAGGGTGCCCTGGAGGGTTCGAGGAAGAATCATACTTCTTCTTTCCAGACTGGGTAGTTTTCACTTGTGGATGGTAAAAGCACACATTAGTTGACTTATTTTAAGACATCATTAAATATTCTTAAGTTCCCCCTATAGTTCTTACCAACTCCTCCTAATAACTCCCTTCTCTTTTTTGAGGGAAGTTTGAGGGAGGGAAAAAGGAGTAGTTTCAAGAGGGGAAAGAGGAAGGGGGTAGGGATAAAGGTTCACTGGTAGAGGGATGGAAAAGGGAGGGGTGTGTCTGCATTTGAGATTGACATGGACGTTATCAGTGGGATATATCTACGTGTGATGAGTGTCCTTGCCACAGTGTTTGGATATGTGAATTTCTTTTTTCTTCACCTCCAAGAGAAAGCTGCTTCTGTGGCATGGTGGGAGAGGGAGCTGACTTTGTGTTCATTCGAGGGGTCGTCTTCAGATCTGTGGTCTACGTAGGGACTGACAAATCTTCTGGGAATCCACCGGGGTCCTGTATCTGTAGAAACACAAGCATATTCTGTCACCCACATAATGAGAGGCTATGGCCCTTCAACAATTTTAGATTCAGGATTCCGGTCAAGTATTGGAGGTCTTTCTTTGAGGTGTGTGTACATGTTGTTATGAAAGTGCCTTAAGACAGGGGGGTTTGGTTCTTTTTGAGAGGAATTCGTGAAATATATATGACATTAGAATTAATGAAATTCGAATAACATAAAGTACTTTGCACAGTCTCTCCTGTATAGAGACAGCCAGGGGCTATGCATAAATCACAAACGGGAAAGGCACTGCTGTGGAACGTGCCTTGAGCTGTTTTAATTTTCAGCATCAGTCCCATTACATGGTTGTGACAATGCGAAGATGCCAGCAGCTCACATCCCAAGCAGCAGACCAAGAACTTAATAGTACAACTTACTTTATAAGTTTTTTCACCAATCCCACAAAGCAAAAGCATATTGACAGCAGTTCTATCCAACCGCTATAAGCCCATGTACCTTTGGTAAAAGCAATGCTTGCATATTTTGAATACAATACCTGCTTGTAAGCTTTAAAACACAATGCACAGAGCTCCATTATTAAGCTTCAAACTTCCTAATATCTTGCCAGAAAAACTTTTCTGTATCTTAGGGAGTTATTCTAGACAAGCGTTTAGACACAGACCGTTGTTCTATTTCTCCTTGCTTTTCTACTTTTTAAATAATTTTTCTGCTGACCTATCTCATGGCTGCTGCTTAGCTCTAATCACAGTTCTGCTGTCTCTGAGGCCTGCCTTTTGCAGCTTCCCGAAAACCCTCTGATTTTGTGGATTCCCACACTGAACACAAGTTCAGCTATTTTAAATCAAATGCTCACTGATTTAGATAGTATTAGACATGGCACACTGCAAAATAGAGCTGCTATCGACTTTTTGCTGTTAGCACATGGGCACAGGTGTGAGAATTTTGAAGGAATGTGTTTTATGAACTTACTCTCTTCCATTCACAGGAAACTCAAACAACTAGAAGACAACATGAAGAAATTAACTGTGAATGATTTGGGCTTGGATGAATGGTTTGAGGGATGGGGAATAACTGGATGATTGAAAGATACCTTAAAGGGAGCTTTGTTATTACTAGTAGTCATTATTATATTGCTTTGTATTATTCCATGCATAGTGAAATTGGTGACCCACTTGGTAGAAAATACAGTGAAAAGGGTTTGGCTGGTGCAAGAAGAACAAGGGGGAATTGTAGCAATGTATCTGAACAACTTGGGCCACACTGTGCATGAGCCATGTTGCTTGTAGTTGTTCTTATCAGAGCCCTCTAGAAATCACCAAGGTTACTAAGACATAAACTGTGCTTAATGAAGAAAGAAAAGACTGAGAAACAGAATACCAAGACCGCAAGAACTCGATAACAGAGGGCTGTGAACCACCTGAACTGTAACCAATCACATACTCTGAGAAGTGAGTGGAGAACACAAGGACAAGAGAGAGGCTCCAATGAAGAAGAGTGTGATCAGCGCATGCAGTAGGGTTAGAATGTATAAATAAGTGCATAATGTAAACAATTAATGGCTTCTGTTTAATCATACTGGTTAGTCGTATGGGAGACCTGTTTTCCCACAATGGGTGCCTGGGAAGGAGGGAGGATTCTTTTCCATAAAAAGGAAAGCACTGAGGCAGGAGCAGGAGACAAGTGACCCTTGCAGGCCTGGGGCCTCATTACCTCCTTGTCCCTGCTCAGCAGCCTGGCAGGGGCCGCCCCATGCTCCTGCCCTTGCCATTGCACATCCCCACATGCCAGTGCCCATCCAGCAAGAGCCCTGAGCAAGGAGGGAGGGACAGCATCTGCCTGGCCAGGGGCTGGGGCTCAGGCCTTGGCCCTTTGCATTCCTCAAACACATCCAGCTTTGCTCAGCACCAGAGACACCTTTGCCTTGTTTGTCCCCAGCTGTCATCACTGCCTCCAGTGTTCTGCTCTAACTGGAACCTGGGGACACATTCTCAGCGAGACTTATTAAACTTTTAGAAACTTTGGAGTTTCAATTTAATTTTGTGTTCTTGAGAAGTTTTTTGAACACTCTCTCAGAGACTGAGTCTGATGTAAACAACACCAAATCCCCAAGAGGCTCATTAAAGGCCTTGTGCTGTGTCTGTGCTGCTGAGCTTTAAAGGAACAGCTCTTCCCAGGGCCAGCTCCTCTCCCAGCCCAGCAGGGCTGAGGGCTCTGCCTGCAGGCACTGAGGGGACAGGAGCCAGGCAGAGACAGGCTGAAGGCAATCAGGATTGGGAAGACATTGAGCTGAGACTTCACTTGGGGAAAGATCTTCACAGCCCTGTGCATGGTGAGTGTGTGGGTGCAGGGCAATGTCCCCTGTGCTCCTGGAGGGATCTCCTGAAGCCAGCACACCCCACAGCCTGGGGGATGTATCAGGAGGACTCTCCCAGTTTCTCTGGGGCACAGGAGGAGGGGGAGGAGGAGGATGTGCTGCAGAGCGGGGCTGCCCTGGGCACGGTCAGAGGGACAGGGCAGGACGGCTCCTGCTGCCAGGGACGGCTGCAGGGGGTGAAGCTGGGGCTGCAGCCAGGGCTGCCCAGGGCTGTCCTCCAGAGCAGCTCCTGCAGCCCTCAAGGCTCTTGGCCAGCCCAGGCCATGTGCCACCTGCCAGGGGCAGCTCTCAGCCTGCCTGGCAGCTCCCCATGGACGCTGCAGGGGAGAAGTTGGAGGTGGAAGGAGCCACCCCCATCAGGGCAGATTCCTCCTGCTCTGGAGATGGTGCAGCATGGCCAGGGCTGCTCTCAGCTTTCTCCCAAAGGGAAGGGAAAGGGGCTGTCAGATTTGGCTGTGTCACTGACACTCCTGCACTGTCAGCCTGGGCATCAGCAGATGGACCTCAGATCTCCCTCAGAAAGCGCCTCCTCAGCCTCCTTTTCCCTACAGACAGCAGCAGCAGCACCTTGGCTTGCAGCATCTCTGTTTGTCTGGCCTGCCCTTAAGGTTTTGCTGCCAGGGAGATGCCCCTGGGCAGGTCCCTCTGCTGGGAGGGGTCTGCAGGGCAGAGCTGAGCCCCCAGGGCTGGGTTGGGCTCGGGCAGCACTGGCAGGGACAAGGCTTGGATAGAGAGAAACAGCTCCCAATAGGCACAACTCCAGGATGCAGAGAGCCAGACCGACCCTTGGTATCCCTCCCTGTCCAGCTCCAGAAGGAAAGAGAAAAATTTAGAGATGTTGACGTAGAAACTGGAACCTTCAAATGTCCACTTTATTTTCAAGGATGTTTGAAGTGCAATCATGCTGAACTAGAGGGAGGTATACTGATCAAAGGGCACCTGTGTGACACCAGCAGGTCTGACTGCACTGGGGCACCGGGAACCCTGTTTTCCCTCTGGGCTCCAGTGTGTTCAGGATGAGAGTAATGCTGAAGATCAGGCAATAACTCAGAAGCACAAACCCAAACTTAGAAAAAAACCCCCCAAAACTAAGTGAAATTTCCCCAAAGAAAGAAAAGTAATTTTTAGTGAATGTGCAACAAAATACAAAAGAATTGACTGAAGGAAATTTGTCATGGCTTGTGAATGTCTTGTTTCAGCAGTCCACCATGGCCAGAGTGAAGGAATGTCCAACAGCAGCTCCATCAGGCACTTCCTCCTGCTGGCACTGGCAGACACGCGGCAGCTGCAGCTCCTGCACTTCTGCCTCTTGCTGGGCATCTCCCTGGCTGCCCTCCTGGGCAACGGCCTCATCATCAGCGCCATAGCCTGCGGCCACCACCTGCACACGCCCATGTTCTTCTTCCTGCTCAACCTGGCCCTCAGCGACCTGGGCTCCATCTGCACCACTGTCCCCAAAGCCATGCACAATTCCCTCTGGCACACCAGGGACATCTCCTATTCAGGATGTGCTGCACAGCTTTTCTTTTTTCTTTTTTTTATGTCAGCAGAGTTTTCCCTCCTGACCATCATGTGCTACGACCGCTACGTGTCCATCTGCAAACCCCTGCACTACAGGACCCTCCTGGGCAGCAGAGCTTGTGCCCACATGGCAGCAGCTGCCTGGGCCAGTGGCTTTCTCAATGCTCTGCTGCAAATGGCCAATACATTTTCCCTGCCCCTGTGCCATGGCAATGTCCTGGGCCAGTTCTTCTGTGAGGTGCCCCAGATCCTCAAGTTCTCCTGCTCACACTCCACCATCAGAAATATGTGGATTTCATTGGTTGCTGCCTCTTTAGCTTTAGGCTGTTTTGTGTTCATTGTTTTCTCCTATGTGCAGATCTTCAGGGCTGTGCTGAGGATCCCCTCTGAGCAGGGAAGGCACAAAGCCTTTTCCACCTGCCTCCCTCACCTGGCCGTGGTCTCCCTGTTTCTCAGCACTGGCACATTTTCCTACCTGAAGCCCTCCTCCATCTCCTCCCCATCTCTGGATCTGGCCCTGTCAGTTCTGTACTCGGTAGTGCCTCCAGCCCTGAACCCCCTCATCTACAGCCTGAGGAACCAGGAGCTCAAGGCTGCAGTGTGGACACTGATGAATAGACAGTTACAGAAACTTTAAACTTCTGGCCAATTTCTGCAAATCTCATGTAATAAAAGTCATCTTTGATAGTACTTGGGTTTGGTTATTGATATGTTCTTGTCTTTCGTTTTAGCATTTTATTATTTACAACAAAGTAAGGTAAGTGTTTGTGCCATTTCTCATTTTGTTTCTCTCAACCATCACGGTGGCCTCAGACTGTGTCAATGAGGAGCTGCACTCTCAGTGGCTTCAGACAGAATAAAGGCTCTCCGAGCACAGTTTTCACCAGAGATGCCCCTTTTGTTGCCTTCTCTGGAGCTGCAGCAGCAATGTCTGTGTGCAGAGCTGGGGGCAGATCAGGGCTGGCACAGCAGCTGTGCCCAGCAGCAGCAGCAGCAGCACTTGGTGTTGCCAGTGCTGCTGCCGTGGCCCTGCCCCGCTGCCCTGATGGCCCTGGTGTTGCTGCAGGGCCTGAGTGCTCTCGGGGCCGGGCACAGCCCTGGGGGTGGCAGTGCCGGGGCTGCAGCAGGGACAGGCCATGGGCACTGCTGGGGCAGTGCTGACGCCTCAGCCCGGGGCCTGGGGGCTCCGGGCTCCTTACCCAGGCTCTCTCAAGAACACACCCAGGCCCATGCTCAGCACAGAAAAGCCCCATGAGCAGCCCCAGGCTGGCCGTGGGCAGGCTGGGGGCAAACAGCATGGCTGGGGCTATGCAAGGGTCCTGGGGCAGACGGGAAGGAGCAGCAGAGCAGGGGCTGATCCATCCCCAGTGCGCTGCACAGCCCAGGGCAGCGTCCCAGAGCGTCCTCATGGAGCTGCCAACAACATCCCCCCTCTGCAGCCCTGGCCTCTCCCCCAGCTCACACAGGTGCCCCATCCTTGCAGGCACAGACACGGCAGCACTGGCTCGGGAGCCCCTGTTTGCATTGCACAGAGCAGGGGGAGCACCCCCATGCTGTTGGTGTGGGGACATGAACCTGAGGGAGCACAAATGCCATCAGCCCCTGGGGCCAGAGAGGGCTGGGGGACACCAGGGAAACCACTCAGGTTTGTCATGGCCTCTGCAGTCAGCCAGAAAGTTTGTTCCCATGAGCTGGGAGTTTCCTGTCCCACTGCAGACGCTGTTACTCAGAGCCAGGGCTGCCTGGCAGCCACCCCCAAACAGCCCGAAGCATTTCCTTGGCTTTTTCCTTTGCCTTCTTTCCTGATCTAGATTTCTTCCCATTGCCCATCCCTTCCTCCTCCTCTGAATCAGCCCATCCCTGTTTGCCCTTTCCTCTCTGGCCCCACTCCCCATTGCAGTTTCTGGCTTGGCACTGACTGCCCAAGCTATAAAAACCCGTGTGACCCCTCAATAAATGCCATTTGCTGTCCACCACGTTTGTGTCAGGAGCATATGGACCGAGTGACCCTGGGGTTTGGGCCACCGTGCCGGACTAAGAACCAGGTCACCACACCTTGAGAAGGCAACAGCAAAGAAAAGTCAAATGTTTTGACACTGAGAGAATAAAAAACTCTCCACTAAAACCAATGAGCTCTTCTGTCAGAGAAAAGCATAACCAGGAGGCAAGGCTGGGTGAGTCTACAGTCCGCCTAAAAACAGCCACTCCAATTACTGGGTACAGCTCAGCAGTTGTAGAGTTTAGGGGAATGCCTCATACCAGACTCCTGGGAATGCTCTTACTGATCAAACTTGTTAACAACACGCTGGGAAGTCAGAAGAGCCCATGTGCTAAATGTTACTACCCCCTTTACAGAGGGGAAGAAACAAGTTCTTTAATACAAGTACATACAAATTTAAACTTAAACTGTGCACACCTCTCTCTGTTAGCAACCTGTCAAGGGGAAGGGAAGACTTACTGGATTTCACAAAATATAGCCACTTACCAGCAAGGACTGCCTGGGGAGTGTCCTATAGGAGATGCTTGGCTTTGCTTTGAACAAAAGTCCAATCAAAAAGGCACAGCAGACGTAATAAAAGAGAAAGAAGTAACAACATCAGTAAATGAGAAAGAAGACCTAGAAACATCATGTGGGAAAAACTTGTTCATAGATTTAGTGGAAAAGATCAGTAAAGAGTTGAATGTAACTAATTGCTGGATCTGTGGAAATACACAAATGGCCAAAGTCTGGCCTTGGGAAGGGGTCAGCTTAAGACCAATAGATATCTTAAAATGGACACAAACAAGACAAAAAGTACCAGCTATTGGACAAAGAGGAAAAGAATGGTGGGAATTAACGTCTAAAATAATTGGAGAAGAGTAGTGTATATCTAGGAAAGGGAAAATGTATAAAACCCCAGTAGGAGATATGTCCTGTAAAAGATAATTAAAAGCAAAACATCCAGTAGCTAGACAGATCTCTAGAGAGCCCACTGAATACTGGTCCATTGGGAAGAAAGAAATGGGGTGTATCTGCCGAGAAGGAGATAAATTCCATGAGTGTACTGGAAAAGGAATAAACCCATTCTGGGGAGTGAGAGAAATATCCACATACTGGGAATTTCCAATGACTATTAATGATGCTTCTTGGAAAGCTCCAGAAAACCTGGTTTGGATATGTGTGAATGTGGCTTACACTAAATTACCCGGGGAGTGGAGCAGCACTTGCACTATGGGAATTAATAAACTGTCATTTTTCTTACTCCCAAAAGAGCGTGGATCGAACCTAGGGGTCCCAGTATATGATGATTTGAACAAATCTAGCTGACCAAAAAGAAACTTAATTGAAATTGGAGGAACCCAGACACAGAAAAACACAGCATGGACTCCCCAGGAAATAATTTGCACTTTTGGACCGGCGACCTGGGCTCAAGATGGATCCTGGAGACACCGGACCCCAATTTA
Source organism: Zonotrichia leucophrys gambelii (assembly GCF_028769735.1). Classification (NCBI taxonomy): domain Eukaryota; kingdom Metazoa; phylum Chordata; class Aves; order Passeriformes; family Passerellidae; genus Zonotrichia; species Zonotrichia leucophrys. The sequence goes on along the minus strand of NW_026992487.1, from coordinate 49,408 downwards.
TACGGGGTTAAATCGGATTCTGAGATTACAAGCACTACTCGAGATGGTATCGAACCAAGCCTCTCTGGCTTTAGACCACATAAATGACCAACTATCCCAGACTAGAACTGTGGTGTATCACATCAGACTAGCAGTAGATTATTTACTAGCCCACGAAGAAAGCACATGTGGAAAATTTAACTCCTCAAGTGCTGCTTAGATATGGATGACCGCAGTGAAGTCATTAGAAATATCTCAAAGGAAATCTGGAAGTTAGTTTATGTTGGAACACAGGAGTGGACCCCTACATTTGATAACAGCTGGTAGGAAAACTTCTGGTCATTAAAAGGAAACTAGTAGAAAAACCCAGCCTTTTTCATCTTGTGTGAAACTGCTGGTTTGATCCACCTACCTTGCATGCTCCCCTGTATAATCCTGTATAATCCTGTATAATTACTCCCCTGTATAATCCTGTATAATTACTTCTTGTAACATCTGCTGTGCAAGCAAGTGTAATGATACCAAAAGAGCTTAATAAGAAAGAAGTAAAAGTATTCATGATAATGAATGATCAAGAATGTGAAGATGCCAAGCAAATTTACAATCAATATTAAAAATTGTGAGAAAATTGTTCTTTCAAGAAAAAGTAATTGCTAATTGAAGCAGACTTAATCCTAATGAAGAATTAGAGCAGGAAATTGTAGAGAATTGATTGTTAAAGGAGTTGATATAAAGTTCATTGTTAAAGGAGTTAATATAAAGTTCCAATGTTAGTCATAGATTGTTGTTGAATGTTTTATAGTTATGCCAAGTTCCAATGCCAGTTAAAGGATTTATAATTATGTAAATGCCCTCACTGTCAGGTGTTCCCCCCACTGCTCCTGTCAGCGTTCAGAAGCACATAATCACGAGAACGATTCTATGAAGGTGCTGTTATTGAAGAGCTCCGGGTGTCAGGGCTACAAACCCAAATCTGTCTCCAACATGCATTTGAGATGAACATGTTTTTATATTCTATCGTTATATAACTTTCATGTTAATTATTAAAATTATATTGTTTTATTGTATACATAGATTTCAGCCAAGCATGGGTTCCTTGTGACCCCTCCCAAACTTCTAACATAGTTTCTCATGATTCTTCTTATGATTATACAATAATTATATTTAATTACTAAACAATCATCACATCTAACAATTATATAATTTATCATTTACTACTTACACAGGTGCAATTTCACATGATCTGGCAAACACAAAGCCTAACATTTTCAGAGTCCATTTTAAACATTTTTCCAGGGCCCTACTGAGTCTAGCTTCGTTCTAATTCCCTGAATTTTATGATTTTAAAACCTTTTTCTATCGCTCCCACTCTCATCTAAGATGGCGAACCACCCAACACCATAATGAAGAGGATTATTTCACCCAATAACCAAATATGAAAATCCCATAAGACCTAACAGAAAAGAATGACCTAACAAAAACCCCTAGAACAACAAGCCACCATGCAAATGAAGAATTAAAATAACACCTCTAACCACAGAAAACATAAGACAACATCAGAACCATGGTCAGAGCTTTTTGCCTTCGTCACCCTAATCTGAGCAGGCCAGGAGCAGCACAGGGACCATGGACCTGAAACCAACAGTGCCCACCCAGAGACTCTTGAAAGGAGAGAAAACCCAGCTCTGCCAGGCCTTGCTCAGCATTGCAGTTCCCTGCTCAGAGCCTTGGGCTCCCTGCAATCCTGCCCTCAAGGATCTGCTCTCACCAGGCCCTGGGCAGCCTTTGGCACTCCCTGCCCTCCCTGGGGCCCAGCCATGCTCCAAGGCACTTGGAGTTTTGCTGCTGTGTTCTTGAGCAGCTTCTCCATCCTTCTCTGCGAGCCTGAGGCTCCTGGAGCCAGCCCCAAATCCAGCTTGGGGCTGATTAAAATACAGAAAGCCCTCAGGAGCTCTTTGTCTCCCTTCCATTGTCTGTGGGTCTCCAGGGCTTGTGCAGGGATTGGAGTCAGTTTGGAGTTCTCTTCAGGAGGGAGATTCCAAAGTGCACCTCATGATTTTTGGTTTTAGTCAAGAGAATATATTTCTCTTTACATTTCAGAGAAGAGGGGACAGAAGCACTCCCCAAGTGATCTGGATGTTGAATGTCTCCTTAGGAGGTCTGGGCACAGAGAAGAATGAGCCCCTTGCAGGCTGAGCCTGTTTGGCCAAGCTGCTCCTCACCCCCAGCCTCACCATGTCTGACATCGCCCACCTGGGACTGACATCCCAAAACATTTAAAAAAATTCTGCATTTCACTTGAAAAATCAGAATATAATAATTACTAAAATTATAGAAATATTTATCTTATTTATAATATTATTATTCAATATTTTCAATACCCACTTTCTAAAGTAATATGAAAAATCAATGCATTTTTACCAACCAAAAATATTATTCCTCATTCGTTCTAAGTAACAAAATTCCCTTCATTAATTGACAACTATCAGCTATTGATTTCTCCTTCTTTATTCAAATAATTTAACATTCTTGTCATCTTTTGCCTTATTTTCTCACACAGTGTCAAAGGGGCCACTTCGAGATCCCTGGAGATGTTTCTGGGGCACATTTGGGGCAGTTTTGGGTCTGGGGAGGGAATTCAGAGAGAACTTGAGGGTCTGGAGGACACTTGGGGAAGGCAGGTGGGCACTTGGAGGGGCACTCAGGGATTCTGAGGGACAGTTCGGGGTCCGGGGCAGCACTTGGGGGTCCAGGGGGGCCCTGGGATTTCAGGGAGGGGAATTTGGGGCCCTTCGGGATCTGGGCGGGCCCTTGTGGGGCACGAACGGGGCTCTCTGGGGCGCGGGGGGAGTTGTAGGCGCGGGTATCCTGCAGTTTAACGGGGCCACGGAGCATCACGGGAGTTCTCGGCTCGGCTGCAATGGCTCTCGGTGGGGCGCGGGGCATGACGGGAGATGAAGTCCCGGCTGGAATAGTGCTGGACGGGCGCCGCGGAGCATGATGGGAGCTGTAGTCCCGGAAGTTGTTCGAACGCGATTTCGGGGATGCTCTTGAGGGACACTTTTGCGTCCGAGCCGAGACTTGAGGCCCTCTCAGGGGAACTTAAACAGCTCGGGAGCCGTTGGTCGGAGCTCGGGGAGCTCCAACGGGGATCTTTGGGGCGCGGGTCGCGGCAGGAGTTTTAGGCGCGGGACTGTGTTCTGAGGGGCTCTGGGGCCGGGGGAATGAAAGGAGATGAATTCTCAGAAGTGGCTGTACCGGGCATCTGGGGGTTGGGAACACTCAGGGGTTCGAGGACGCTTTGGGGGTCCCGAATGGGCACTGAGGGAGCACGGACGGATCCTGGAGGGTCTGGGGGACACTTAGGGGACAGACGGGGGCGGATGCCGGGGTTCTGTGGAGCGCGGGCTTTGAGTCGGGTATTTTATCCCGGCTCCAATGGGGCTATATCCGGCCGCGGGGCATGACGGGAGTTGTAGGCAAAAATAAAAGATGTCGCAAATCCAGGCACCGCCCCCAGACCCGGATCCCTGGCGCTGATAGGCTACAACTTGTGATGGGCGGGAGACTCGAAAAATGGGATGCGGTGGAGGTGGGAACAGCTAAATCACCCTCCTCCAGTCCCTCCCACTACAACCCAGTTCATTCCCAGTACTGACCAGTATAACCTCAGTAAAGCCCAGTTCATCCCAAGTAGTACCCCAATGCCCGTCCCACTTTCTCCCAGTACAGCCCAGTCCATCCCAATACACCTGAGTTCATTCCCAGTCATTCCCAGTTCCTCCCAATGTCGTCCACGGGATGCCTGAGTATTCTCACACGTCCCCAGTATCCTCTGCAATATCCCCAGTGTCCCCAGATTGTCCCAGTCCTCCCCAGTGTCACTCCCAGTATGTCCCAGTGTCTCCCACAGCGTTCCCAGTGTTCCCCAGTTTCTCCCAGTCCTCCCCAGTGTTTCCAAGGACAGTTTCATTTCTCTCGGTGGCTGTGGCAGCCAAACCCAGAGGTGGGGTCAGTGCAGTGCCCATGGCCACAGCCCCTTGCAGGGGCCCAGTGCAGCTTGGGCTGATGATCCACCCTCACAGCTGGCCCAGGGCAGCTCTGCAGTGGCTTTGGTGGCACCTGGGGCTGGCACACACCTGAGCATGTCTGTTTGCAGTGGGGAAGCTCAGGAGATTCAGATTGATTCAAAAAACTCCAAAAAGTGAAAACCCCTCTTAGGCTGAGTGCAGCCAGCTCTGCAAGCACAGCAGGGCCCAGGGGAGTGAGGACAGACAGGATGGGGCTGAGCAATGTGGAGCAAGGTTGTCCACACTGGGTCAGAGCTCCAGGCACAGCTTCTGTGAGCAGGCCAGAGCTGCTGAGGAGAGACCATGGGTCAATATCAATCACAGAATGCTGCAATCACCTCTGCTGTAAAGAGAAATAAAATGAAATACATCCTTTAAAATAGGAATGTGTATTTCTAACAAGGTCCTTGAAATCTTTCTCCATAACTGGACCAGCAAAACTTTAATGACCCTCTCAGGGCTTTGGTGTGGTTTACATCAGAGTCAGTCCCTGAGAGTGTCTTCAAAAAAATTCTCAAGTACTCAAACGTAAATTTAGACTCCAAAGTTCCTTGAAGTTTTAATGGGTCCCACTGAGGAACACGACTGAGAAAGTGTCCCCAGGTTCCAGTTCGAGCAGAACACTGGAGACAGTGATGACAGCTGGGGACAAACAAGGCAAAGGCGTCTCTGATGCTGAGCAAAGCTGGATGTGTTTGAGGAATGCCAAGAGCCAAGGCCTGAGCCCCAGCCCCTGGCCAGGCAGATCCTGTCCCTCCCTCCTTGCTCAGGGCTCTTGCCGGGATGGGCACTGGCACGTGGGGATGTGCAATGGCAAGGGCAGGAGCATGGGGCGGCCCCTGCCAGGCTGCTGAGCAGGGACAAGGAGGCAATGAGGCCCCAGGCCTGCAAGGGTCACTTGTCTCCTGCTCCTGCCTCAGGCCCAGGCCCAGCAGCCATGGCCACAGTGCTGCCCAGGTTGGCTCTGGCAGGGCTATCTTGCAGCTGCTGCACATGCCTGTGCCCTGTGCAGCCCAGGCTGTGCTACGGTGTCCCTGCCCTGCGCCTCTGTCCCTGCAGGCTGTCGGCATCCCCCGGCTGCCCCACCTGGCTGGGCCCTTCCTTTGCTGACAGCTCTGCCTCCTGCCTGCCTCCTGCCTGCCCACACAAAGCCTGGGGCTGATACCAAAAGGGTTCATTCCATTTTTCCCCTGCATGTGAACTTTCAGCACAGGAACAAGGCATGCAGGGGCTGCTTTCCCAGCAAGGATGGGTGGAAGAGAAGAAGACATCTGGCTCAAGGGTGCAGGGATGGAGAAAACAAGGAGTGAATCTGAGAACTTGGGGTGGGTTTTATGGAAGTGGGGAAATTGTAATGCACATTTCGGGACTGTATAAAAGTAACACACTGGTAGAAACTCATGTCCACAAAGAGTTAGGAGTTATCCCATGCTGGACCTCAGGCCTAAATAATTGATACCCTCTGAAAGAGCAAATGAGTTTTCAGGAGCCTTATTCTGATATTTCAGAGATTTGGTGACAGTGGTTCCTCACAGAACCAAGGAGTCAGCTGTGACACTGTGCAAACTCATGGAACAAAGTGTCCATGGTGACACAGCAGAACCCCATGGAACCAAAATCCATTTTAGCACCTTGGGGCCACATTGAACCAATGGTCCATTATGATGCTGCGGATCCAAGGAGATCATTTTGACCCTAAGAAACCTCTTGGAACCAAGGGGCCATTGTGACACAGCAAGGCCTGGTGGAACCATGGGTGCATTGTGACACTGCAGAACCGCACGGAACCAAGGTGACCGTGTTCTACTGCAGAACCTCAAGGAACAAAGAGTCCATGGTGACACTGCAGAAATAAGGAGACTGCTGCTGGCAGTGTGAGAGCTCATGGAACCACAAGTCCATTGTGACACAGCAAGGCGTGATGGAACCAAGGGTCCCTTGTTAAACTGCGTGGCCTCATGGAACCATGAGCCATTGTGACACAGCATGGCCACACGGAGCCAAGGGGCCACTGTGACACTGCGGATCCAAGAAGACCATTGGGACTGAGGAACCTCATGGAACCAAGAGTCCATTGTTCCACTGTGGGGCCCTGTGGAGCCAAGGGGAGCACAGTGACATTGCGGCGCCTCAGGGAACAATGGAGACTGTTCTGACACTTTGGGACCCACTGGAACCAAGGAGCCATTAGAGCATGGCAGGGCCTGGTGGAATCAAGAGGACTGCAGTGAACACTGTGGGTGTGCATGGGATGAAAGGTCCATTCTGACACCCTGGGACCAAGGATATCACTGTGACAGTCTGGGGCATCATGGAACCAACGGTCCATTGTGACACAGCAGGGCCTCATGGAACCATGGAGGCCATTTATAGACTCTGAGGCCTTGTGAAACCAAAGGGCCATTGTGGCACTTCAGAGCGTTTTGGAGCCAAGGGAACCATAGTGACACTGTGGGGCTCCATGAAACCAATGGTCTGTTGTGACACTGCAAGGCCTTATGGGATCATGGAGACCATTGTGACACTACACGACCTAATGGAAGCAAGGAATTATTGTGACACTCTGCAGTCCTGGCAGGCCAAGGGGCAGTTGTGACACTGCAGCACCAAGGAGACCCCTGTGACACTGCCAGGCCTCATGGATGCAAGGGACCATTGTGACACTGTGGAGCCCCATGGAAACAAGAGGCCAGTGTGACACATCTGGGCCTCATGGAACCAAGGATCCAATATGACACCACCACTGTGATACTTTAGGGCTCCATGGATCCCAGGGAACAGGTCTGGTTGGCTTGGCCTGACTGGTGCAACTGCCCTTGGCATGTCGAGGGTCTCTTCTCATGTACCCCTGAAACCCTGGGGCTCTGGGCTTTTCTTCAAATGGAAAAGAACTGCCCTTCTCATTCAAGCATCCATGGCCAAAATGGGATTCCCCCTCCAATCTTCCCAATATACAGGGATTGTTCCCAGACAAAAGCTGCCATTACCAACAAGTCCAGCTGCCCTTGTCTTCCTGAGAGCTGGGTCTGACCTGCTTTCAAACACTGGGGCCCTGTGCTTTCCTTCCTATGGAAAAGAAACATCCTTCTCAAGGTGCCCATGGCTGAAATTGCGATTCCACCTCCAAAAGTCCTATATGTAATGACTGCTCCTTCACAAAATCTGCCATTACAGACAGGTCTGGCTGGCCTTGGCCTCCTGAGGGCCGGCTCTCACCTGTCTTCCAAACACAGGGGCTCCACACTTTCCTTTCTGTGGAAAAGTACTGGCTTTGTCCTCCAAGCACAAATAGCTGAAATTGGGATTCAGCATTCAAAATTGTGAATATCCAAGGGTTGCTCCCAGACAAAGCTGCCAGGACAGTCAGGTGTGTCTGTCCAGAGGCCTTTGTCTCTGGTTGCTGCAGTTCATCAGCCCCTGAAAGGCTCGGGTACCATGGTTTCCTTTCCGTGGAGACAATGGTGAACCTTTGGGGCCCTGTGGAACCAAGAGACTACTGTGACATTGTGGGTATCATCAATACCAGAGACCATTGTGACACTGTGGGACCCTGTGGCACAAAGGCCATCGCTGTGGCTCTGCTGGGCCGCATGGTCCCAAAGGCCCAGTGTGAAGCAGCAGGGCTTTGTGGAACCAAGAGGGCATTGCTGCATTTCAGGGCCTCGTGGAACCAAAGGGCTGTTGTGATCCTGCAGGACACCGTGGATCCATGGAGAGCATTGTGGAATTGCAAGGCCCCATGGAATCATGGAGACCATTGTGACACTGTGGGGCCCCACGGAACCAAAAGGCCCCTGCGACCCTGCAGGAGGTGGACCCTCATGGAAGCCCGGGGCCATTGTGACACTGCAGAAGCAAGGAGAACATTGTGACACTGCAGGGCCTCGTGGAACCATGGGGACATGGAACAGGTCTGGCTGGTTTGGCCTCTCAAGGGGCTGCCTGACAGGTCCAGGTGATCTTGAAATGGTGAGGGCTGCCTCTCATCAGTTCTTGAAGAAGTGGGGCTCTGTGCTTTCCTTCCTATGGAAAAGAACCATCCGTCTTTCCAGGTGCCCACAGCTAAAACTGATACTCCCTCTGAAAAATTCCCTGTCTGCAAGGGTTCTCCCAGACAAAAGCTGCCAGGACAGAGAGTTCTGGCTGGCCTTGGCCTCTGCTGGTCACCTCTCATCTCAAGGAAGCTCTGAGAAAGTATTTGAACAGCTTTGACTACTGAAACATGAATGAGTCTGTCCTCCTCTGAAAAACTAAGATGCTCTTGTGATCATATGTGCCTTTTTAATTTCATCATGTATTATGCATGAAATATTATTTTCAGTTAGGCAATATTATTCTTCTCACTCTACCAGTGTTATCTGACACAAATCACCTCCTCTACATATGGATCCTGGTCATGTGTACAAGCTAACACAAGAAAGAATGCAGCAGGAATGATTTGTCCCTGCTCCCATCTGTCCCATCTCCTCTGGAGCTGGAGGTGCAGCCCCAGCACTTGGCAGGGCTCAAGGGCTCCCAAGCTCAGCTCCCACCCAGAGAACTTGCAGACCCTGGGCTGCTCTTCTTGGCCCCTGCACGCTCAGCCAGGCTGAGATGGACACTGATGGTTTCTGGGCCAGGCTCTCTGAGCCCAGCCCAGCTCCCTGCAAGCTCTGCCAGCTGCCCTGAGCTCTGGGCAGCACCAAGGGCCTCTCCCCAGCCCAGCCCAGCCGGCTCTGGCCCCACAGCTCTGCTCAGGCCAGGCTGCTCTGGGCACTGCCCCACGGCCTCAGCCCCTGGCAAGGGCACAGCAGCAGCTGCAGCTGCCACAGGACTCAGCCCCAGCATGGGGGAAGGTGCCTGGCCAAGGGAAAGGAGGTTCCCTGGGTGCCCTGTTCTCCTGTGCAGGAGATGCTGAGAGCTCTGCAGCCCCTGCTGCCATCCCATCTGCCCAGGGCAGCACAAGAGCCCCGGCCTTGGGGCCCTCAAGAGCTGCTCCTGCTCCAGGCCCAGGGCCCATCCCAAAGCTGGGGCAGCCACAAAGCTGTGCCCATTTCTGTTCATTCCTGCTCTGATCAGGATGGATCCTCAGCACCTTGGAGGTTGGTGATGAATTTTTCTTTTCCAGAGGCCTCTTCTTTCTTGAGCTTCTCATTTGAGAAATTCAGTGAAAAAGGCTCATAAACATTTGTTCAAAACAGCCAAACAAGATAAGCCCATGGGAATAATTCAAATCTTCGGTTCTTCTGTGGTTAATTAGACAAATTTCAGAAGTGTATTCAAAGTGAATCTAATATATTGAAAACAAGGAAGAGAAAAATGGTTTTTCCTCTTTAATTTTCTCTCTGTGTTTATAGATTAGTATCAGCGATCCCCACTTGATATTCATCCCCAGCCCCTCTCATGCAGTCTGAACAAATATGAAAATCAAGACCCTTCATGGCTGACAATCAATCACACTTTGTCCCTACCCCCTCCCCACCATTTCCCTCATCCAGCCCCTGGCACTGAGGGCAGCTGAGGAATGGAGTCACATCCAGCCGTGTCCCCAGGGCTCAGGATTGGGGTCAGGTCAGTGAAATCTCTTTATTGATGATGTGGATGATATCGCCAGCTGGGGACTATGTACAAATCACAAATGGGATGAGACTGCTGTGGAACGTGCCTTGAGCTGTTGTATTTTTCAGCATCATTCTCATTACATGGTTGTGACAATGGGAAGATGCCAGCAGCTCACATCCTAAGCAGCAGACCAACAACTTAATGTTACAACTTACTTTATAAGTTTTTTGACCAATCCCACAAAGCAAAAGCACATTGACAGTAGTTCTATCCAACAACTATAAGCACATGTACCTTTGGTTAAAACAATGCTTGCTTATTTCGAATAAAATACATGCTTGTAAGCCTTAAAACACAATGCACAGAGCTCCATTATTAAGCTTCAAACTTCCTAATATCTCGCTAGATATACTTTTCTTTAGCTTAGGAAGTTATTCTAGACAAGCGTTAATAAACAGACTATTGTTCTATTTGTCCTTGTTTTTCTACTTTTTAAATAATTTTTCTGATGAACCTATCTCACAGCTGCTGCTTAGCTCTAATCACATTTTCACTGTCTCTTGAGGCCTGCCTTTTGCAGCTTTCCCAAAACCCTCTGATTTTCTGGATTCCCACAGATGAGGCCATCGAGGGCACCCTCAGTCAGTTCCCAGGTGAGCCCAAGCTGGGTGGCAGTGTGGCTGTGCTGGAGGGCAGGAAGCTCTGCAGAGGGATCTGGCCAGGCTGGAGCCATGGGCCCAGGACAATGGGATGAGGTTCACCAAGGCCAAGGGCCACGTCCTGCCCTGGGCTCACAACCACCCCAAATCCCTGGCTGTGCCCTGCCCCTGATCCCCAAAGCCTGTCCTGTTTCCTTCATCCCTGCATTGCCAGGGACTCTCTGGGACAAGGGAGCTCTGCTCTGGGGATGGAGGGAGGTGCAGGTGCCACCACTGGAGTGGGAACCAGAACTCATCAGGTTTGTGTCGTTTGGGGGCCAGGAACTGGTGGGACTCAGAGGCACAGGAAGTTTCCCTTCATGCCCAACCGACCATGGTTGAACAGGACACAATTCAGTAACAATCACGCTCTTCCCTGAGCTTTGTGCAATGTCCCAGCAGTGTCTGACATGTCCACCATCCACAAGTGATTTCCATACTAAAATTATTTTTAAAAAATATAGTTCTGTGATAGACATAAACACAGTAATGTTCTTGTCTCAAGATGCCCATCCTGGAGTGGTGATAAAGCAGCCTGAACAATTCCTGATTTCCAAAGTTGTCAGTGGTGGATGGAGAAGCGGGTCAGGCTGCTTTGAGTGTTGAGGAAATGCTGAAACCAGCCTGACTCATTTCAACTCCTCCTGTCCTGGCTGATCTCTCCTCTTTCCCCTTCCACCCATTGGCTTTTGTCTCTCCCCATGCCCCCCGGTGAAGAGCCTGGCTCTGTGTTCTCCATCCCCTCCTTGCTGGCACTGCCAGGCTGGGATGAGGAGCCCCTCAGCCTTCCCTGCTCTGGCCTGGACAAGCCCAGCTCCCTCAGCCTCTGCTCACAGCCCAAGGGCTCCAGCCCCACCTTGGAGGCCCTTCCCAGGCCCTGCTCCAGCTGCCAGACATCTTTCCTGCCCTGGGAAAGATGCCTTTCCTGCCCTGCACTGGTGGTCCCTGGTGCTCGTGGACCCCAAACCAGGCCCCGGTGACCTGGATAATCCACGTCCTTGATGTCCTGGTCACACAGCCCAGCCCCTTGTGCCTGTGTCAGGTTATGGGGTTGATCTTGATGGGGAACATCCTTGGGGAAGGCTGTGGCTCCAGGTGGGCCAGGGGGATACCAGGCGACAGGGACCCTGCTGTGCATGAACAGGTTTGGACTGTTGGACTGTGAGGGGGGCTGAGGCAGAGTGACCAACCCAGTGACCTCACACAGCTCTCCTGTGATGTCACAGCCTGCTCTGTGATGTAATAATTTATTCTCTGATATCGCTAAGCTGGTCTTTGATGCCACAACCCATTCTGTGTAGTCACACAGCTACTCCCCCCATGATGTCACAGCCTACTCTCTGATGTCATACTCTGCTCTGTGATGTCACACTGCCATCCCCGTGATGTCACAGCCTGCTCTGTGATGTCACAACTCATTATCAATGTCACACAGATGGTCTCTGATGTCACAGCCAACTCTGTGTTGTCATTATCTCCTCTATGATGTCAGACCTCTGCCCTGTGATTTCAGAGCCGGCTCTGTGATGTCACCGAGACAGTCTATGATGTCACAGCTGCTTGATGACCTCACATAACCCACTCTGTGACATCATAGCCCACTCTGTGACCTCATGTTATCAGATGATAAATTGTCTACACCAGGTGAGCACACACGGTGCTGGTTCTCCAAAACCCCAGGCCTATGGAAACCACACAATGCCCATTGTGTGAGAAGGGGAACTGAAATTCACCAGCCTCAGTGTCCTGCCAGCTCAGCCAGGCCCACTGGAACATTGGGGTCCACGAGCACCAGGGACCACCAGAGAGACCCCCAGGACAGGAGAATGCATGGGTAAAGGGGAGGGGAAATGTGTTAATGATTTCGGGGAAATGATTATCATATGTATGTTTAGCCCAGGACAATCAATGAATAAGTATGCAAAATACAGAATATAAACAGAAACCTTCCAGCACTCAGCATGCACAGCTTTGGGAGGAGCTATCCCCCCATGCATCTGGCTAAATAACGAATGCTGCTTCTTACTGCTACATTGGGATTATGGATTTTTCCATTTTACTGAATTTTTGGTAACAGTCCCATTCCCAAGGAAAGCTCAGTCTCCTGCTGGTCACAAACAGAGAAGGGCTGGTGGGAGATGTGGTGGTTGGAGGCTGCCTGGGGCACAGTGGCCATGAAATAACCGAGTTTTCAACATCCTGGGAAAGAAGGAGTGGCATCAACAAAATGTCTACACTGGAATGAGAGAGGGCAGACCTTGGCCTACTTGGGATGCAGATTTGGAGAGTACTCAGTCAGGTACTGATTTTTAAAGAGAAAACAGCCTTTAAAAACAAAGGTGTCCAGGAAAGATGGACACACTTAAAGAAACTAATTACTAAGGGGAAGGAGCAGCCTGTCCCTCTGTGCCAAAAGATGAGCAAGCCAGGAAAATGACTGTCCTGGCTGGGCATGGAGCTTTCATGGGAACTCAGCAGAAAAAAGAGGGTGCATCACCTTTGGAGAGGAGGTCTGGCAACTCAGGGTGTGTTTTAAAATGTTGTTAGGCCAGGCAGAAAGAAAAGCAGAAGTGTGAAACGTCAATTAGAGGTTAACCTGAACACTTTGGTGAAAAATAATAAAAAATATTTGTATAAATGAATTAATACCAAAAGGAAGTGTAAGGAGAACCTCTATTCATTGTTGGATGCAGTGGGGAATAGACTAACTAAAGATAAGGGAAAGGCTCTGGTACTTGAACCCCTTCTTAGCCTCAATTTTCAACAAAAAGTGAAGTTCTCCTCATGACAAGTGTTCTCTGAGCTGGTGGAAGGGCACAGGGAGCAGAACAGCCCCCCTGGAATCCAGGAGGAAGCAGCTGGGGACCTGCTGAGCCACTCAGATGCTCACCGGTGTTTCTGGGAGCAGATGGGATCCATCCCAGGGGGATGAGGGAGCTGTGGATGAGCTCCCCAAGCTGCTCTCCATCATTGACCATCAGTGCTGGCTCAGCAGGGAGGTCCCAGAGGACTGGAGGTGCCAATGTGAGCCCATACCCATGAAGGGCTGGAAGGAGGAGCTGGGCAACTCCAGGCCTGTCCGCCTGACCTGGGTGCCCAGCAAGGTTAAGGAACAGATCACCTTGAGTGCCACCACAGGGCACCCACAAGATGGCCGAGGGATCAGAGCCAGCCAGTGTGGATTTTATTGTCTGCACGGATGATCTGCATGAGGGGACTGAGTCCAGCATCAGCAGATTTGCAGATGACATCAAGCTGGGTGTGAGTGTGGATCTGCTGGAGGGTAGGAGGGCTCTGCAGAGGGACCTGGACAGGCTGGATCCAGGGCCCAAATCCAACAAGGTGAGGTTGAACAAGACCAAGTGCCGGGTCCTGCACTTTGGCCACAACAACCCCTGCAGTGCTACAGGCTGGGGACAGAGTGGCTGGACAGCGGCCAGGCAGAAAGGGACCTGGGGGCACTGATGGACAGCAGGCTGGACATGAGGCAGCAGTGTGCCCAGGTGGGCAAGAAGGCCAATGGCTCCTGGCCTAGATTAGGAATGGTGTGGCCAGCAGGAGCAGGGGAGTGAGTCTTCCCCTGTGCTGGGCACTGGTGAGGCCACACCGCGAGTGCTGTGTCCAGTTTTGGGCCCCCAATCTAGGAAGGCCATGGAGGGGCTGGAGCGTATCCAGAGAAGGGCAACAAGGCTGGTGAGGGGTCTGGAACAGGTCCTGTGAGGAGAGGCTGAGGGAGCTGGGGTTGTTTATCCTGGAGAAGGGAAGGCTCAGGTATACAAGGCGGTGTCAGGGCACAGGTTGGACTTGATGACCTCCAAGGTCTTTTCCAACCTTGCTGATTTTCTGATTCTCTGCAACTACCCTTGGAGCAGTTGCAACAGCATCTGCAGGGGAAGGACAGGAAACTCCCAGCTCATGGGAACAAACTTTCTGGCTGACTGCAGAGGCCACGACAAACCTGAGCGGTTTCCCTACTGTCGTCCACCCCTTGCTGGCCCCAGGGGCTGATGTCATTTGTTCTCCCTCAGGTTCATGTCCCCACACCCAACAGCATGGGGGTGCTCCCCCTGCTCTGTGCAATGCAAACAGGGGCTGCTGAGCCAGTTCTGCCGTGTCTGTGCCTGCAAGGATGGGGCACCTGTGTGAGCTGGGGGAGAGGCCAGGGCTGCAGAGGGGGGATGTTGTTGGCAGCTCCATGAGGACGCTCTGGGACGCTGCCCTGGGCTGTGCAGCGCACTGGGGATGGATCAGCCCCTGCTCTGCTGCTCCTTCCTGTCTGCCCCAGGGCCCTTGCAGAGCCCCAGCCATGCTGTTTGCCCCCAGCCTACCCACGGCCAACCTGGGGCTGCTCACGGGGCATTTCTGTGCTGAGCATTGGCCTGGACGCGTTCTTGAGAGAGCCTGGGCAAGGAGCCTGGAGCCCCCAGGCCCTGGGCTGAGGCGTCAGCGCTGTCCCAGCAGTGCCCATGGCCTGTCCCTGCTGCAGCCCCGGCACTGCCACCCCCAGGGCTGTGCCCGGCCCCGAGAGCACTCAGGCCCTGCAGCAAGACCAGGGCCACCAGGGCCGCGGGGCAGGGCCACTGCAGCAGCACTGGCAACACCAAGTTGGCACAAACAATGATATCACTTTGTAGAAAATATTTAAAATATAAAACAAAGATAAAGAATCTCCAAAATGAAACTAACAAGAAGTATTGAAGATTACTTTTATTACTAGTGATTGGCAGAAACTGGCCAGCAGCTTAATGCTTCTGAAACCATCCAGTAATCAGTCTCCCCACTGCAGCCTTGAGCTCCTGGTTCCTCAGGCTGTAGATGAGAGGGTTCAGAGCTGGAGGCACCACCGAATACAGAACTGACAGGGCCAGATCCAAGGATGGGGAGGATATGGAGGAGGGCTTCAGGTAGGCAACAAAGCCAGTGCTGAGGAACAGGGAGAGCACGGCCAGATGAGGGAGGCAGGTGGATACGGCTTTGTGCCGTCCCTTCTCAGAGGGGATCCTCAAAACGGCCCTGAAGATCTGCACATAGGAGAAAACAATGAACACAAAACAACTAAAAACTAAACCAACACTAGCAATAAGAAACCCAAATTCAATTAGGTAGGATTTGGAGCAGGAGAGCTTGAGGAGCTGTGGGATTTCACAGAAGAACTGGCCCAAGGCATTGCCATGGCACAGGGGCAGGGAAAATGTATTGGCTGTGTGCAGCAGAGCATTGAGAAAGGCACTGGCCCAGGCAGCTGCTGCCATGTGGGCACAAGCTCTGCTGCCCAGGAGGGTCCCGTAGTGCAGGGGTTTGCAGATGGACACGTAGCGGTCGTAGCACATCACAGTGAGAATGGAAAGCTCTGCTGAGATGAAGAACATAAAGAAAAAGAGCTGAGCAGCACATCCTGAGTAGGAGATGTCCCTGGTGTCCCAGAGGGAATTGTGCATGGCTTTGGGGACAGTGGTGCAGATGGAGCCCAGGTCAGTGAGGGCCAGGTTGAGCAGGAAGAAGAACATGGGCGTGTGCAGGTGGTGGCCGCAGGCTACGGCGCTGATGATGAGGCCGTTGCCCAGGAGGGCAGCCAGGGAGATGCCCAGCAAGAGGCAGAAGTGCAGAAGCTGCAGCTGCCGCGTGTCTGCCAATGCCAGCAGGAGGAAGTGCCTGATGGAGCTGCTGTTGGACATTTGCTGCCTCAGGTGATGGGACTCTGTAAAACAAGTAATAATGCAAAAGTTAGGTTTGTGCAGAATTTCAAATATCCCAGGGTAGCTTGGGGGCACTTGCCTCCTACTGCCTACCCAGGGCTCTGCTGCCCGGAACTGTCCCTGCCAGCAGCTGCTCCCTGTGCCCAGCTCTGGGGGCTCAGGTCTGACCTGCAGACCCCTCCCAGCTCTGGCATTGCTGAGGGGCAGCTCTGCTTTTGCATGCCCTGATCAGATTCAATGTGGGAATCTACAAAATCAGGGTTTTGGGAAAGCTGTAAAAGTCAGCCCTTAGAGCCAATAGAACTGTGATTAGAGCTAAGTGTCAGCCATTAGATAGGTCAGCAGAAAATTTATTTAAAAAGTAGAAAAGCAAGTACAAATAGAAAAATGATCTGTGTATTAACCCTTGTCTAGAATAACTCTGTAAGCTACAGAAAAGTTTATCTAGCAAGATATTAAGAAGGTTGAAACTTAATAATGGAGCTCTGTGCATTGTGTTTAAAGGCTCACAAGCAGGTATTGTATTCAAAATAAGCAAGCACTGTTTTAATCAAAGGTACATGTGCTTATAGTGATTATATAGAACTACTGTCAATATGCTTTTTCTTTGTGTGATTGGTCAAAAAACTTATAAAATAAGTTGTAACATTAAGTTCTTAGCCTGCTGCCCTAAACTGTTAGCTGCTGGCATCTTTCCATGTCATAACCATGTAATGAGACTGATGCTGAAAAAAAAACCAGGTCAAGGTACGTTCCACAGGAGCCCAGTCCCGTTCATGATTTGTACATAGTCCCCAGATGGGGCAAAGCAACATCAGAGCAACCCTGAAGAGCCTGGAAAAATGATGCTGATGCTGCCTGTAAGGGACCATGTGCTGATTTCTGTCACTGCCTGGTGTATTCAGATCTGAGAGAATTTTTAAAATTATTTTTCTCAACCTGAATAGAGAAATTAATATCTATGGGCAGTTTCCCATCCAGACAACCCAGAGCAATAGACTAATAAAGTAAGATTCCTCTCTTTTATATAGCTGCTGCTGTGCTTTGCTCATTCTATAATCCTCTAAGAAAACCCTGGAGGTAAATGTCATGCTGGGAGCAGTCCTGAACAATGCAGCATCCTCACCACACAACAAGAACACTTCCAAGCCTAACCAGCTGTCTCCTCCCACCCAGATCTTGTCCCCCAGTGCTGGGAGCAGCTGCCAGGGCTGCCTGAGAGCTGTCCCTGGCAGGCAGCAGAGTCCCTGCCCCAAGCACCCTGGGCTGCAGGACCCTGCTCTGCAGGACAGTCCTGGGCACCTCTGGCTGCTCTGCACAAGAGACAATCAGAGAATGTACTCACAGAGTCTGTAAGCATTGGGATGTTCCAGCTTTAGGAGATGGCTCCAGGAGCTGCAGCTGCCTTGTCCTGCAGCCAGAGGTTCCTGTGCCAAGGGCTGGCAGTGATTCTGCCCCAGGCACTTCTCAGCATCTTCCCAGCCCTGACCAATTGAAGCTCTCTGTGCCTCTGTGCGGTGCCTAGGGTGGCTGCAGGCAGTGCCCCAGCCCTGCTGGGCTGGTAGAGGAGCTGCTCCTCAGCAGAAATGTCTTTATGAAGCTTTCCTTGGTTGCCAGGAGCTGCCTCTTGCCAGGTGCCCACCCAGTCATCAGCACAGACACAGCACAAGGACTTTAATAGCCTCTTGGGATTTGGTGTTGTTTATATCAACTCAGTCCTGAGAGTGTCTTCAAAACTTCTCACAACTCAACTTAGATTTAATCTAACTCCCAAATTCTTGAGTTTTAATGGGTCCACTGAGGGACACGACTGAAAATGTCCAGGTTCAGTTAGAGCAGAACACTGGAGCAGTGATGACAGCTGGCACAACAAGGCAAAGTGTCTCTGGTGCTGAGCAAAGCTGGATGTGTTGAGGAATGCAAAGGCCAGCCTGAGCCCGCCGCCAGGCAGATGCTGTCCCTCCTCCTGCTCAGGCTCTTGCCGGGATGGGCACTGGCATGTGGGGATGTGCAATGGCAAGGGCAGGAGCATGGGGCGGCCCCTGCCAGGCTGCTGAGCAGGGACAAGGAGGCAATGAGGCCCCAGGCCTGCAAGGGTCACTTGTCTCCTGCTCCTGCCTTAGGCCCAGGCCCAGCAGCCATGGCCAAAGTGCTGCCCAGGTTGGCCCTTGCAGCTGCTGCACATGCCTGTGCCCTGTGCAGCTCAGGCTGTGCTACGGTGTCCCTGCCCTGCGCCTCTGTCCCTGCAGGCTGTCGGCATCCCCCGGGTGCCGCACCTGGCTGGCCCCTTCCTTTGCTGCCAGCTCTGCCTCCTGCCTGCCTCTGCCTGCCCACACAAAGCCTGGCAATGACCCAGACTCCTTCTGGGGGACGTGCTGCACCACAGCCCTGCCCTGGGAGAGAAATTCCTGTCTCCTTGGGTCTAGTCTGGGCCTCCCCAGCTGCCCTTGGCATTAATCCTTTTGTTTCTCTCTGGCTGTTCTCTACTTTGTCAGAAGGATCCACCATCTCTGAAAGCGCCCACCAGTCCCTCCCAGGGCTCTCCTCTGCTGTCTTCAGTCTCCACCCCACTGGGCACAGAGCTCCCCTGTCCCTGTACAGTGCTCATGTGCTTGAGACCATGGGTGCCTGGACAAGAAGGACGGTTCTTTTCTACAGGAAAGAACACATAGAGCCCCAGGGTTTTGAAGGCAGATCAGAGACAGTCACCAGAGGTCAAGGCCAGCCAGACCTGTCCTTGAAGCTTTTGTCTGAAAGCTACCTTTAAATATTTGTGGAGTTTTGGAGATGGAATTCCATTTCAGTCATGGGTGCCTGGACCAGAATGACAGTTTTCTCCACAGGAAGGAAAGGGCAGAGCCCCAGTGTTTCAAAGGCTGATTAGAGGCAGCCCCAAGGAGGCCAAGGCCAGCCAGACCAGTTTGTCTTGGCAGCTTTTGTCTGGAGCAATCCTTGGGTAGACGGAGTTTGGGAGGCCAAATCTCAGTTTTCTCCATGGGTGTTGCGGTGTGTTGCAATGTCCTGTTTTAAACTTCCGGGTCCCTTCCCAGGTGTGCCTATACCTCTCTCCCTTCCCCCTCGCCCCCTTGCTGAGTGAGCCCTGTCAATCAGGCTTAACTTCCAGGAAGGTCGTCGTGTGGTTGGTCAAGTTCAAAAGATGCCCCTATGCCCAGAGGTCATTGGCCTGTCTAAGTGTCATTCTAGTCCCTTGAGACCCTGCCCCTTTCACCTGGTTGGTAGCTCACCTGTCCCCTCCCCTTCCCCTGTCCCTGGGCTTAAAAGGTTAATCAGACCATGCAGCCGGGATTCTGTTGGAGCAGTTGCCCCGGTTCAGACCTCTGTAACCATGGAATAAACATCTGGACCTTAAACCCTCCAGCAGAATCCTCACCTTTCTCCCTTCACCATCGCCAGAAGCTCTCTCTCCTGAGGTAAACGGAGTTCCTGACAAGCCTGGACTTGTTCAGTGCCCTGCTGCAATCTCCAGCAGCCAAGGTATCTCTGGGGTGATCTACACCACAGTGCCGCCTTTGGCCCAGCAGCAAGGGTCACACTGGCCCAGGCAAAATCTAACTGGTAATATTGGGATTCATATTCCAATATATTGGCATCCCTGGGTGGGCTGAGCGACTCTGCAGCCCGAGAACGGACTCGCAGTACCTCAGAGAAGCTTTTGGCAGCCGTGCATCCAGCTGGAAGGGCTTTGGTTGCATCGCCCTCACCTAGAGACTTTGGGAATATTCCCAGAAGAAGTTTCGTGGACTGTTCGGCGCCTCTGGAAAGCCCAGCTCCATTGTAGTGAGCAGATTTTCCAGAGGAAGAAGAGGGTAGCCTCTCCTGCCCAGAGAGAGGTCCTTTTCTGGTGAGGAGACCTGCCTGTACCCAGCCACGTACAGCTTTTCACGTGAGTATCTCTGCTTTCGGTAGAGCAGAAGCTCAAAAACAGACTCTGCCGTGAGTTCTGTTCCTTTTTACCTTTGCATTTTTGGCTGCGCAGCCCCACAGACGGGAGCGTTCTAGCTTTAGCTTTCTGCCGCGTGTTTCACTGTCTTTTGGAATTCGCGCCGTAACGGGATCGCTCTCTGCCCTTCCCCTCCGGATCAGCAGCGTGCTCAGCTCTCTACACGTAGTCGGGAGACTCTCTCTTTCTCTGTGCGGGGGAGGGGGGGCTCTCGGCTCTCTGCTCCGCAGAGGACTCTCTTTCTCTCTCTGTGCGGGGGAGGGGGGGCTCTCTTTCCACGTGGCTGGGGGAATCTCTCTCGGTGCGGGGTGGTGAGTGCTCTTTGCACACGCGGTGCGGGGGCCCCGGTTTCGGCTGCCACGTGGAGTGGCTGCTCTCTCTGCTCCGCGGGGAGGCTGCATTCCACCGCGGGAGAGGCTTTGTTCCTGCCTCGGTTCGGCAGGGCGTGCCCTGCTGCTGCTGCCCGGGAATTTTAAAAGCAGTATATACAGCTGCATTGTGAAGCTTTTGTCTGCTCGTTATCGCTTTCTATCTGTGGTTTTTTTAGAAATTGGTAGCTGATTTTAGCTTTGTTTTTGGTCAGGCGGGATTAAGTACTTTGCTTTTTACATCTAACATGGGTTCCAAACTCAGCATTGTACAAAGGGGAGTGTATTATAATATTGTTAGCATTTTAGTCAAGAGTAATGTGAAATTCTCTAAAGGAAAATTGAAACAGTTTATAAGATGGCTTTTTCTGCAGTTCCCAAACATTTCCCCTGAAGAAATCCACAATATTCAATTCTGGGATAAAGTTGGGAATGAATTGATAACCTTAGGACAATCTGGCAAATCGCCCTTAGCTAAATTTGTGTTTTGGAGTTTAGAAATCCGAACAGCATTGCTCAAACAAAAGGAAATGGAGAAAAAGCCAAATGCAAAGCCATGTACCTCTGCTCCCCCTGTTTCTCCCTCTCCTAGCTCTGAAACCCCTAAACCTGTTTCCCCAAAACTTGGTATTTTAAAGAGAGCACACTCATTGGGAAGTAGGCTCCCAGAGTGTGCAAGAATACCTGAGTTGTTTTGTTCACAAAGCCCTGGCCAGGCTGCATGGCTTTCCAAATCCCCTGTATCCCCTGCTCTGAAACCCAGAGGACGTGTTAGCTTTCCGGAGAGCAGTGATGTCCAAAATGGTCCCCAGTCCCTAGGGGGTCCACAAGATGGTGGATGCCATGTGGCATCTTCCCAAACCTGGTCTTCTTCTTCCCAAAATCCTCTTAATCATTCCAAAATTCCATCCCCATCCCCCTCTCCTCCTGTTCCTCGTAAAACCTTCTCCCCTCCCCCCACCTTTCCTGCAGTACCCTCGGCTCCACCCCTCTACTCCTCCCAGGGGCGTTTCCTGATGTGATGTCACCAGGCATCCCCGCCCCCTGCCAGCCCCTTGACCCCACCCCTTGTTCCCACGGTTTCCCCGCCCCTTGCCAGCTCCTTGACCCCGCCCATTGGTCCCATGGTTTCCCCGCCCCTTGCCGGCTCCCTGTCCCCGCCCCCTCCCCGGGTTCCCACGGTGGGGACACACCCACTGCCAAACCTGTAGCTGTGATCCCAATGCTTCTGATTCCAGGGATACAGAGCAAGGGATGGCAGACCCAATGCACAGTCCCATGTTGTCACTAGCTCCTGTTACGTTTCAGCCTGCAGCTCAAGCCGGGGCAGCTGCCACTGCTAATTGGAGTTCTTTTGGACGACAATTGATTAAGGAGATCTGTAAATCTCATAAGGAATATGGTCCATACAGTCCATATTTCCGTGGCCTTTTAAATTCTGAATTGAGTAGGACTGTGGTAACCCCACATGATTTAAAACAGCTTTTTTCCTGCCTCATGACCTCCAAGGAATTCAGATTATGTGAATTGGCATGGAAACAACTGCCAGAAGATGCTCTCCCAGGCTTTCATGCTGATCCAATCACAGCGAAAAATAACAGTGGTAACCCTATCACCATTGAGCACCTCTGTGGTGCGGGTCAATGGTCTTTGCCCTCAATCCAAGCTACTGCAATTCCTGCAGAAACACTTGAGAAGGTAAAGAAGCAGCTGAAAAAGCATTCTTTTCTCTCCAACCTGAGGGGCCTTTTTAGCCCTATAGTAAAATTAAACAGTTACCATCAGAGACTTTCTTGAAATTTGTAGAAAGATTAACTAGAGCCATTGAAATACAAGTTAAAAAAGTGAATGCTAGGGAAGAGGTTTTAGAGGAAATAGCATTTACAAATGCAAATGAACAGTGTCGAGTAGCAATCCTGAGCCTTCCTATAGAACCTCCCCTACACTAAAAGATATGCTTCTAGCCTGTAACAGGAAAGTGCCTCTGATGAGTGTGGCCGAAGACACCAGACCAAGGCTGCTGCCAAGACCATCTCAGCGTGTTGCCGTTACCAGCCCTGCACCTTTTCCCTCAGCACAGCGGTACCCTGGGCAGCAGCGGAGACCACCAATGGTTGAGCCCACAAAACCATGCCTCCTTTGTAACAACCTTGGGCACTGGAGTAACCAGTGGCCCCTGAAAAGGGAATTTGATGAATTTAGAAATGGCAGAGGAGGAGAACTACAAGCCCTCCCTGGTGGTCAACAACAACAAAAAAACTGAAAAAGGAACACCCGCCTGCCAGGCGTGCAGATACAAAAAGAGCAGGCCAAGAGAATAAGGGTAGCAAAACAAATCAAGCGTGTGATAATATTAATATTTGTGTAAGTGAAGCAAGTGCTTCAAATATTAAGTCTGCTGGTCCACTGTTGAAAGTGAAACAAAATAACCTTTGTTATGATTTAGGTGATCCTGTGTTAACCACGTCTTCTGCCAATGAGCCTTACAGGTTGCAGCTGACAGAGTCACTCCACCTGAAGGACTCTGACTGGCATTTTGTCTCTGTAAATCCTGAACAGAAGGGTACTTGGAACCGAATTAGTTGTAAGTACTTCGTCATTGGGGACACCAAACACACACCACAAGAGATCGGGATTGCTCCGGGAATGACAACATCAGATCCTGAGCAATTCGTTCTCGGCCTGCACTGTTTCCACCCACCCCTGTTTCTTCCCAAGGGACAAATTGTTGCACAAGCTATCCCTGTACCATCTTTACCTGAAAGTACTGAAAAACAAGGGCCCACAGTCGCCTGGGTCCAAGTTATTGGGAAAGACAAACCTAAATTATGGTGTAACCTCAGTGGGGGTGGGGAGTCAAAATGCATTGAGATGCTTGTAGACACAGGTGCAGACTGCACAGTGATTCCAGTACAAGATTGGCCAGCACATTGGCCTTTGCAAAATGTTGCCGGTCACCTTCGAGGTGTAGGAGGTCTGCAATTGGCAAGACAATCCAAGAGCACTATTCAAATCGAGGGACCAAACGGACAATTGGCAAATATCCGTCCATTTGTGTTAGATTATTCGGAACCTTTGTTAGGGAGAGATTTAATGGCCCAGTGGGGTGTCACAATTGATATTCCAGATTCTCCATAGCATTTTTGTGCAGCAGACATTAAACAACAGCGCCCCATCCAAAAACTGAAGTGGAAAACAGACAAACCAATTGACGTGAAACCATGGCCGCTCAGTAAACAAAAAATAAAGGTGCATGAGGAACTAGTGGAAGACCAACTAAAAAAGGGCCACATTGTGGAGACCATGTCCCCATGGAGCTCCCCAGTGTTTGTCATCCAAAAAGCTGACAAATAGAGATGGCGACTTCTTCACGACCTCCGACAAATTATTAATGTAATTGAAGATATGGGTTCTCCCCAGCCTGGTATGCCATCCCCAACAATGCTTCCCCAAGATTGGAAATTAGCTGTTATTGATATTAAAGATTGTTTTTTCCAAATCCCCTTGCACCCTGACGATGCACCGCGTTTTGCATTCTCCGTCCCTTCCACCAACATGGAATCCCCTATGAAAAGGTACCATTGGACCGTTCTTCCTCAGGGATTAAAGGTATCGCCAGCTACCTGCCAGTGGTATGTCTCTTCCCTGCTTTCCCCAGTACGTGCAGCCGCAGAGAAGGCCATCATCTATCATTATATGGATGATATCCTTGTGTGTGCCCCCAATGATGATTTACACACACATGCGCTTGACCTAACGATCGATGCATTGATTGTTGCAGGGTTTGAGCTCCAGGAACAGAAAATTCAAAAGATGCCACCTTGGAAGTATTTGGGCTTAGAAATTGGAAATAGGACCATTGTTCCTCAAAAACTAGAAATCAATCCAAGGATCAAGACCCTTGCGGATGTCCACAAGTTGTGTGGGTCTTTGAATTGGGTAAGGCCATGGCTCGGTTTGACTAACCAAGACCTTGCCCCTCTCTTCAATTTATTGAAAGGGGGAGAGGACCCAGGTGCTCCTAGGTCTATTACCCCAGAGGCATGGAAAGCTCTAGAAAAGGTTCAGATTGCAATGTCCACAAGACAGGCCAACCGATGCTGGCCTGACCTGCCATTCAAATTTATCATTCTAGGGAAGTTGCCACACCTCCATGGAATTATTTTCCAGTGGGAGGAAAAACAAACACCTAAGGCAAAGAACACACCAAAAAAGGACCGGGACCAGAGGGACTCTCTCTTGATCATAGAATGGGTTTTCCTCAGTCACAAAACATCCAAGAGACTGACAAAGCCTCAGGAGCTGTTAGCGGAACTGATCTGGGAAGAAAGGACCCGGATCAGGGAGTTAGCAGGATGTGATTTTAAGTGCATTCACATTCCAGTTGAGTTAAAATCAGGTCAAAATACTATGAAAATACTGGAAATATTGTTTCAAGAGAATGAAGTGTTGCAGTTTGCTCTGGATTCCTACTCAGGACAAATTTCGGTAGCGCGGCCCACTCACAAATTGTTCGAACAAGATGTTCAATTTACTTTAAAATTGAGAAGTGCTCTAAGTAGGAGACCTTTAAAAAGGGCTCTGACTGTCTTTACAGATGCGTCCGGGAGGTCCCACAAGTCTGTTATGACTTGGAAGGATCCTCAAACCCAGCAGTGGGAGACAGACGTTGCTGAGGTGGAAGGTTCACCTCAGGTTGCTGAATTGGCTGTGGTTGTTAGGGCTTTTGAAAGGTTCTCAGAACCATTTAATCTGATTACAGACTCTGCATACGTGGCAGGAGTAGTATCCAGAGCAGATCAAGCAATACTGCAAGATGTATCTAACATCGCACTTTTTGAATTGCT
Source organism: Zonotrichia leucophrys gambelii (assembly GCF_028769735.1). Lineage (NCBI taxonomy): Eukaryota > Metazoa > Chordata > Aves > Passeriformes > Passerellidae > Zonotrichia > Zonotrichia leucophrys. The sequence goes on along the minus strand of NW_026992487.1, from coordinate 24,248 downwards.
CTCAAAACTGGTAAAGTTAGTCACTCACCGAGAGCAACCCTTTTATGTGATGCATGTCAGGTGACAAACTGACTTGCCAGGGTTTATCGCTGAAGGCAACAGAAGGGCAGATGCTCTTGCTGCACCTGCAGTGATGGCCACTCTCCCAAATGTTTTTGAACAGGCAAAAATCAGCCACCAGCTTTTCCACCAAAATGCACCTGGCCTGGTTCGTCAGATTAACATCACTAGAGAACAGGCCAAAGTGATTGTGGCCACATGCCCAAACTGCCAACAACATGCACTCCCTACAGTGAGTACGGGAGCAAACCCAAGGGGACTGAAAAGTTGTGAATTGTGGCAAACAGATGTAACACACATACAGGCTTTTGGACGGCAGAAATATGTTCACGTTAGTGTAGATACCTTTTCTGGAGCGGTCTATGCTTCTGCCCACACAGGAGAATCATCTATCGAGGCTATTAAGCATCTCTTACAGGCTTTTTCTTTCATGGGCATCCCCAAGGAGCTGAAAACTGATAATGGGCCTGTTTATAAATCCAAGGAATTCGGGAGCTTCCTGCAAGAATGGGGAGTAGAGCACAAAACTGGCATCCCCTACTCCCCTACAGGTCAAGCCATTGTAGAAAGAACTCACCGTGATATTAAAAGGGTCCTGGACCAGCAACAACAGGTTTTGAAGGTGGAACCTCCCCACATCCGGTTATCCAGGGCACTATTCACAATCAATTTTCTGAATTGTTCTTTTGACAGCCTGAACCCACCCATCCTACGCCACTTTGGGAGGAGCAGTCATAGGCTGATGAAAGAAAAACCTCCAGTTTTAGTAAAGGACCCTGAGACTTGGAAAATGGTGGGACCTTACAAACTGGTTACTTGGGAACGTGGATACGCCTCTGTGTCCACTCCCTCTGGTTTAAAGTGGGTTCCTTCCAAATGGGTAAAGCCCTATGTTCCCAAAGTCTCGGAGAAATCTGCAGAAGCACCCCAGGTTGCTCACGCTGCCTGGAGAAGAAAACGCCGCACGCGTTCTCTGGAGGAAATTCCATTTAAGCCTCCTATCTGGAATAGTTTGTAATATATGTTTGTCTCAAGTTTTTGTACCAGTTGAGATCCCACTGTTGGGGTGTAGCCTCGAGATGCCATGAGACCGAGCCTGCTTCTTGTCCTATTCATGATCATCCCACCTGCGATCTCCTGCATAGTCCCTCAGTCCAAACCAGGTACGGACTACCTTGACAAAGCTCTCGGACATCATCAGAGAAACTGACAACGGGCTGAATGTACTGTTCAAGGGCTGGGGACTCTTGGGCTGGTTGGGGTCTATTCTGAAAACTGTGTTTTTAGTGTTGTTTATTTTAGTTATAGTTATTGTAGTTGTTAGCATTGTTTTTGGACTAATCAAATGCATGGTTCTCAAATTAATTTCAAGGTCAGAGGAAGAACCGATTTACCAACCATGGTTTGGCAATCATTCTGCACCACAAACACAGTCCTCTTCTTTTTAAACAAAACTAGGGGGAGATGTTGTAGTGTGTTGTAATGTCCTGTTTTAGACTTCCGGGTCCCTTCCCAGGTGTGCCTATATGCCTCTCCCTTCCCCCTCGTCCCTTGCTGAGTGAGTCCTGTCAATCAGGCTTAACATTCCAGCCAGGCATCGTGTGGTTGGTCAAGTTCAAAAGATGCCCCTATGCCCAGAGGTCATTAGCCTGTCTAGGTCTCAGCCTCCCCTGAGACCCTGTCCCTCTCACCTGGTTGGTGGCTCACCTGTCCCCTTCCTATCCCCTGCCCTGGGAGCTTAAAAAGGTAATCAGACCATGCGGTGGGGATTCTGTTGGAGCTGTTGCAAAGATTCAGACCTCTGTAACCATGGAATAAACCTCTGGATATAACCCTCCAGCAGAATCCATCTCTTTTTTCTCTTCACCATCGCCTGAAGCTTTCCTCCTGAGGTAAACGGAGCCCCTAACACGCCTGGACTTGTTTAGTGCCCAGCTGCAACCACCAGCAAGCTAAAGGTGTCTCTAGGGTGATACACCACAGCTGCCGCCTTTGGTCTAGCAGCGAGGGTCAGACTGGCCCAGGCACAATCTAACTGGTAATATTGGGATTCATATTCAAAAAAATACAGGACCCCATGGAACCAAAGGTCCATTGTGACATTGTGGGGCCTCATGGAATCCTGGAGGCCATGATGACACTTGGAGGCCTCGTTGAATCAAGGGGCTCTGCAGGGCCTCATGGAACCAAGGAGACCCTTCTGACATTGTGAGTCCCCATGGAACCAAGGGTCCATTGTGACACTGCAGCACCAAGGAGAACCCTGTGACACTGCCAGGCCTCATGGAAGCAAGGGACCGTTGTGACGCTCCGGAGCCCCATGGAAATTAGAGACCAGTGTGACACATCTGGGCCTCATGGAGCCAAGGATCCAATATGACACCACCACTGTGACACTGCAGGGCTCCATGGATCCAAGGGAACAGGGAACAGCTCTGGTTGGCTTGGCCTGACTGGTGCAACTGCCCTTGGCATGTCGAGGGTCTCTTCTCTTGTACCCCTGAAACCCTGGGGCTCTGGGCTTTCCTTCAAATGGAAAAGAACTGCTCTTCTCATTCAAGCATCCATGGCCAAAATGGGTTTCCCCCTCCAAAATTCCCAATATCCAGGGATTTCTCCCACATAAAAGGTGCCATTACAACCCGTCTGGCTGACCTTGTCTTCTTGAGAGCTGGGTCTCACCTGCCTTCAAACACTGGGGCTCTGTGGTTTCCTTCCTATGGAAGAAAAGAAATATTTCTCCTGCACAAGCGCCCATGACCAAAACTGGTAGCTGTCCTTCAAAATTCCTACATTCGAGGGTTTTTTTCTCCCAGACAAGATCTCCCAATACAGACAGGTCTGGCTGGCCTTGGCTTCTAGTGGTTGCCTGAATTCTGCCCTGAAACACTGGGGCTCTGCCCTTTCCATCCTAAGGGAAAAGAACCATCCTTCACCAGGTGCCCTTGGTTGAAATTGGCTTTCTACCACCAAAAGTCCTATATCCAATCATTGCCCCTACACAAAAGCTGTCGTTACAGACAGGTCTGGCTGGCCTTGCTCTCTGGTGCCTGCACTTCATCAGCCCCTGAAGCACTGGGATTCTGTGCTTTCCTTCCTATAGAAAAGAATCTTCTTATTCCTCCAGGGCCAGAATTGCTACTCCTCCTAAACTATTCACTATATGAAGCATTTCTCCCAGAAAAAACCTGCCAGCTCTGGCTGGCGCTGTGGGCTCTGATGGCCACCTGTCATCTACTCCTGAAACACTGGGGCTTTCTGCCTTCCATATGATGGAAATAGAACAGTCTCCTCTTCCAGGGGCCATGGCCAAATTTGAGATCTGGCCCCTAAATTTCATATATCCAAGGATAGCTCCCAATCAAAAGCTGCAAGGAGAGACGAGTCTGGCTGGCTTGGCCTTCCAGGGGCTGCTTCTCATCTACCATCAAACCCTGGGGCTCTCTGCTTTCCTTCAGATGGAAAAGAAATGGCCTTTTCATCAAGGGACCAGTGGCCAAAACTTTTATTCTACCTCCCAAATTATGTGCATCCAAGGATTTCTCTCAGACACAAGCTGCAATTCCAGAAACGTCTGGCTCGCCTTGGCCCTTGGTGGCTACTGCTCATCTGCCCCTGAAACACCTGGCCTCAGCTTTCCTTCCAATGGAAGAGAATCGTTGTTCACATCAAAGTGCCCATGGGCAAAACAGAAATTCGGCCTAAAAAATTCCATCTATTCAAGGATTGCTCCAAAGGAAAAGTAGCCTGGAGGCACAGGTCTGACTGGTCTTGTCCTGAGGTGATTTTCTTAGACTATAAGCAGAAAGTTTTCATTTGCCAACACCTTGGAGAGAGCTGGGAGATCTCCCAAGTTGGGGTTTGGAGGCCTCAAGCATATGAGCACTGTACAGGGAGAGAAGAGCTCTGTGCTCAGTGGGGTGGAGACTGAGGACAGCAGAGGAGAGGCCTGGGAGGGATTAAAGGTTGTTTTCAGAGATGGTGGCTCCTTTTGACATAGTAGAGAACAGACAGAGAAAGAAAGAATTAAAGCACAGAGCAGATCGGGAGGGCCAGACAGAACCCAAAGAGAAAGGAATTTCTCATCCAGGGCAGGGCTGTGGTGCAACTCATCCCCCAAAAGGAGCCTGGGTCAGCCCCAGGCTTTGTGTGGGCAGGCAGAGGCAGGTAGGAGGCAGAGCTGTCAGCAAAGGAAGGGGCCAGCCAGGTGGGGCAGCCGGGGGATGCCGACAGCCTGCAGGGACAGAGGCCCAGGGCAGGGACACCGTAGCACAGCCTGGGCTGCACAGGGCACAGGCATGTGCAGCAGCTGCAAGAGAGCCCTGCCAGTGCCAAATTAGGCAGCACTTTGGCCATGGCTGCTGGGCCTGGGCCTGAGGCAGGAGCAGGAGACAAGTGACCCTTGCAGGCCTGGGGCCTCATTGCCTCCTTGTCCCTGCTCAGCAGCCTGGCAGGGGCCGCCCCATGCTCCTGCCCTTGCCATTGCACATCCCCACATGCCAGTGCCCATCCTGGCAAGAGCCCTGAGCAAGGAGGGAGGGACAGGATCAGCCTGGCCAGGGCCTGGGGCTCAGGCCTTGGCCCTTTGCATTCCTCAAACACATCCAGCTTTGCTCAGCACCAGAGACACCTTTGCCTTTTTAGTCCCCAGATGTCATCACTGCCTCCAGTGTTCTGCTCTAACTGGAACCTAGGGACACTTTCTCATTTGTGTCCATCTGTGGGACTGATTAAAACTTCATGAAACTTTAGAGTTTCATTTTAAATTTGAGTTCTTGAGAAGATTTTTGAGCACTCTCTGAGGGACTGAGTCATATGTAAACAACACCAAATCCCCTAGAGGCTCATTAAGGTCCTTGCGCTGTGTCTGTGCTGCTGAGCTTTAAAGGAACAGCTCTTGCCAGGACCAGCTCCTCTCCCAGCCCAGCTGGGCTGAGGGCTCTGCCTGCAGGTACTGAGGGGACAGGAGCCAGGCAGAGACAGGCTGAAGGCAATCAGGATTGGGAAGACATTGAGCTGAGACTTCACTAGGGGAAACATCCTCACAGCCCTGTGCATGGTGAGTGTGTGGGTGCAGGGCAATGTCCGCTGTGCTCCTGGAGGGATCTCCTGAAGCCAGCACACCCCACAGCCTGGGGGATGTGTCAGGAGGACTCTCCCAGTTTCTCTGTGACACAGGAGCAGGAGGAGGAGGATGTGCTGCAGAGCGGGGCTGCCCTGGGCACCGTCAGAGGGATAGGGCAGGACGGCTCCTGCTGCCAGGGACGGCTGCAGGGGGTGAAGCTGGAGCTGCAGCAAGGGCTGCTCAGAGCTTCAGCTCATGCCCAGCTCTATTCTGAGGGGACTTCTCATGAACTCATTCAGAGCTGGGGTTTCCTTCTTGAGTCTCTGCTTTCCTGAATCTGTGCTCCCACTTTTCCCTGGCTCATCTTGGTGGCAATGGAAACTCAGCTATGCACAGCACAGCAAGGGCTGAGTCTCTTAAATCATCACCCTGAGGATTCCTGGGCACCTCTGCCAGTGCCTGTACCTGCCCAGCCTCCAGATCCATGCAGCATCACCTTTCCATGGTGCCCAGGCTCGGGGAGCTGTTCTTTAATCCCTGCAGGGCCCAGCAGCTGCAGGGCAGGGCTGGCCCAGGGGCTGGGCTGGGCTCTGGCAGCTCTGGCAGGGAAGGAGCCCGGGGCCACAGGAGCAGCTGGGGCTGGGACAGCTCCAGCAGCAGAGCCGTGGGCAGGCAGGGAGGGAGGCAGTGCTGAGGGAAGCCCTGCTGCAGGGCAGATGTGGCACCTGCCGGGCCTGCCCTGCAGGGCACACACTGCCCTGAGCAGCACAGCTCTTGTGTCCCCTAACAGCCAGCACAGCCCTCAGCCCGGAGGCTCGGGGCCCTCAGTCCCTCCTGGGCCGGCAGAGCAGCCCCAGAGATGAAGGGCATCTCTGCGGCCATGTGCTCATTCCCTGCTGACCAGGGCCTGAGGACCACTGTCCTGCCCTGCTGCTGCCTGGCAGGGGCTGGGCAGGGCTCTCCTTGCCTTGCCCAGGTGCTGCTGGCATTGCTGAGGAGCTCTCTGCAATGGCAGTTCCAGCTGCAGGGCCAGGCCCAGCCCTTGGGCTCCTCCTGTGCAGGCTGAGAAAGCATTGGGGTGTCCCAGCTCCCTGTGCCCGGGCAGCTCTGGGCAGGGCAGCCTGGGAGGCTGGCAATGAGCCCACTCTCCTGACTCTGGGAAAGGCAGGAGTCACTTTGTGTGCCAGGGATCCCTCTGCTCTCAGCAGGGTCTCCTGGTTGCGCAGGGTAACACTGGAGTGGATTTCAGTAAGGTGCAAGTGCAGGGCAGCTGGAACAGGAGAGAGGGACAGAGCAGCTCCCCTCAGTCTGCACTAAGCCTCAGAAAACCCTCCTGCCTCTCTGGACTCTCTGTTCTCCCCAGGTGCAGCAGAATCTCTCATTCTGCCTTCTGTTATCCCCATCCCTTCACCCAGGCAGTTCTGCAGCCTTACAGGAAGATTCTATATCCAAGCCTGAACACCAGGACTGGGCCCTGCTCTCACTACTCTCCTGCACTGACAGGGGGTCAGGGCTGACTCCCAGGTGTCCTGCTGGCCAAGGTCAAGCTCCTCACACAGCATTGGCCAGCAGCAATCAGAGCTCCAGCAACAATGGTGAAGGAAGGTCACCTAGACATACACAAGGGGGAGGTGCTTAGTGGAAAGAAACAGGCTACGAAAAAGAATTTTGATTTTTCTGTGAGAAATTTCCCCTGCATTGCCGTGTCTTTCCTCCTTCTGTATGCTGAATTGTGCAGACACAGCAAATGTCCAACAGCAGCTCCTTCAGGCACTTCCTGCTGCTGGCATTGGCAGACACGCGACAGCTGCAGCTCCTGCACTTCTGCCTCTTGCTGGGCATCTCCCTGGCTGCCCTCCTGGGCAACAGCCTCATCATCAGCGCCGTAGCCTGCGGCCACCACCTGCACACGCCCATGTTCTTCTTCCTGCTCAACCTGGCCCTCACTGACCTGGGCTCCATCTGCACCACTGTCCCCAAAGCCATGCACAATTCCCTCTGGCAGACCAGGGACATCCTCTACTCAGGATGTGCTGCACAGCTCTTTTTCTTTCTGTTCTTCATTTCAGCAGAGTTTTCCCTCCTAACCATCATGTGCTATGACTGCTACGTGTCCATCTGCACACCCCTGCACTACGGGACCCTCCTGGGCAGCAGAGCATGTGCCCACATGGCAGCAGCTGCCTGGGCCAGGGCCTTTCTCAATGCTCTGCTGCACACAGCCAATACATTTTCCCTGCCCCTGTGCAGGCAATGCCCTGGGCCAGTTCTTCTGTAAGGTGCCCCAGATCCTCAAGCTCTCCTGCTCACACTCCACCATCAGAAAAATTTGGATTTCATTTGTATCTGTCTGTTTAGGTTTTGGCTGTTTTGTGTTCATTGTTTTCTCCTATGTGCAGATCTTCAGGGCCGTGCTGAGGATCCCCTCTGAGCAGGGACGGCACAAAGCCTTTTCCACCTGCCTCCCTCACCTGGCTGTGCTCTCCCTGTTCCTCAGCATTGGCACATTTGCCTACCTGAAGCCCCCCTCCATCTCCTCCCTATCCCTGGATCTGGCAGTGTCAGTTCTGTACTCAGTGGTGCCTCCAGCTCTGAACCCCCTCATCAACAGCCTGAGGAGCCAGGAGCTCAAGGCCGCAGTGTGGAGACTGATGAATAGACTATTTAGGAAGCATTAAACTGCTGGCCAATTTCTGCAAATCACTTGTAATAAAAGTCATCTTTGATAACTCTGTCATTTTTTTCATTTTTTTTTCTTTGTTTTCGCATAGTCTCTAAACCAAGGCCAATGTGTGTTCCACTTGCCATCTTCTTTCTCTCCATTTTCTATTTAGCCCCAGATTGTGTCAATGAGGAGCTGCTGTGTTGGTGGCTTTAAATGAACTAAAGGATCTCTGAGCAGAGTTTTCAACTGAGATCACCCTTTTGCTCACTTCTCTGGAGCTGCAGCTGCAATGTATGCGTGCAGAGCTGGGAGCAGATCAGGGCTGGCACAGCAGCTGTGCCCAGCAGCAGCAGCACTTGGTGTTGCCAGTGCTGCTGCCGTGGCCCTGCTCCGCTGCCCTGGTGGCCCTGGTGTTGGTGCAGGGCCTGAGTGCTCTCGGGGCCGGGCACAGCCCTGGGAGTGGCAGTGCCGGGGCTGCAGCAGGGACAGGCCATGGGCACTGCTGGGGCAGCGCTGACGCCTCAGCCCAGGGCCTGGGGGCTCCAGGCTCCTTGCCCAGGCTCTCTCAAGAACGCGTCCAGGCCAATGCTCAGCACAGAAAAGCCCCGTGAGCAGCCCCTGGCTGGCCGTGGGCAGGCTGGGGGCAAAGAGCATGGCTGCGGCTCTGCAAGGGCCCTGGGGCAGATGGGAATGAGCAGCAGAGCAGGGGCTGATCCATCCCCAGTGCGCTGCACAGCCCAGGGCAGCGTCCCAGAGCGTCCTCATGGAGCTGCCAACAACATCCCCCCTCTGCAGCCCTGGTCTCTCCCCCAGCTCACACAGGTGCCCCATCCTTGCAGGCAAAGCCACGGCAGCACTGGCTCAGCAGCCCCTGTATGCATTGCACAGAGCAGGGGGAGCACGCCCATGCTGTTGGTGTGGGGACATGAACCTGAGGGAGCACAAATGCCATCAGCCCCTGGGGCCAGCAAGGGTTGGGGGATGGCAAGGAAACCACTCAGGTTTGTCGTGGCCTCTGCAGTCAGCCAGAAATTTTGTTCGCATGAGCTGGGAGTTTGCTGTCCCACTGCAGATGCTGTTTCCACTGCTCCAAGGATAGTTTCAGAGAGCCACAGAATCCATAAGGTTGGAAAAGATCTTGGAGGTCATCAAGTCCAACCTGTGCCCTGACACTGCCTTGTTACCCTGAGCCTCCTCTTGTCCAGGATAAACAACCCCAGTTCCCTCAGCCTCTCCTCACAGGACTTGTGTTCCAGACCCTTCACCAGCCCTGTTGCCCTTCTCTGGACACGCTCCAGCCCCTCCATGGCCTTCCTAAATTGGGGGCTCAGAACTGGACACAGCACTCGGGGTGTGGCCTCACCAGTGCTGAGTGCAGGGGAAGAATCACTGCCCTGCTCCTGCTGGCGACACCATTCCTGATCCAGGCTAGGATCCATTGGCCTTCTTGCCCACCTGGGCACACCGCTGGCTCATGTCCAGCCTGCTGTCCATCGGTGCCTCCCTTTCTGCCTGACCGCTGTCCAGCCATTCTGTCCCCAGCCTGTAGCACTGCAGGGGTTTTTGTGGCCAAAGTGCAGGACTTGTTCAACCTCACCTTGTTGCATTTGGGCCCTGGATCCAGCCTGTCCAGGTCCCTCTGCAGAGCCCTCCTACCCTCCATCAGATGCACACTCACACCCAGCTTGGTGTCATCTTCAAATTTCCTGATGCTGGACTCAGTCCCCTCATGCAGATCATCAATGCAGATATTCAAATCCACGCTGGCTTCCTCTGATCCCTCGGCCATCCTGTGGGTGCCCTGTGATGGCACTCAAGGTGATCTGTTCCATCACCTTGCCGGGCACCCAGGTCAGGCTGACAGGCCTGGAGTTGCCCAGCTCCTCCTTCCAGCCCTTCTTGGGTATGGGCTCACATTGGCACCTCCAGTCCTCTCAGACGTCCCTGCTGAGCCAGCACTGATGGTAAATGATGGAGGGCAGCTTGGGGAGCTCATCCACAGCTCCCTCATCCCCCTGGGATGGATCCCATCTGCTCCCAGAGACACCTGTGAGCATCTGAGTGGCTCAGCAGGTCCCCAGCTGCTTCCTCCTGGATTACAGGGGGCTGTTCTGCTCCCTGTGCCCATCCACCATCTCAGGAGAGCACTTGTCCTGAGGACAACTTCACTTATTGTTGAAAATTGAGGCAAAGAAGGTGTTAAGCAGCTCGGCTTTTCCTTATCTTACTTATTGTATTCTCCACGGCCTCCAACAAAGAGTAGATGTTCTACTTATCCCTCCTTTTGCTATTACGTTCATTTTAAAACATTTTTTTAGTATTTTTCACAGAAGTGGCTGGGTTATGTTTTTATTGACCTTTTACCACTCTACTTTTCTTTCTGCATAACCTAACAACATCCTGAAACACTTCCTGAGATGTCTGATCTTCTTTCCGAAGGTGATGCACCCTCTTTTTTCCTCAGTTCCCACAAAAGCTCCATGCCCAGCCAGGACAAAAATTAGCTGGCTCAACTTTAGCACAGAGGCACAGGCTGCTCCTTCTCCCTCAAGTTTTCTTTCTTGAGCTGTGTCCATCATTCCTGGACACCTTTGTTTTTAAGGACTGTTTCCCTTAAAATGTCAGTATCTGATTTGGTACTCTCCAAATCTGCACCCTGAATAAGCCAAAGTCTGCCCTCCGTAATTCCAGTGATGAAGTTTTGTTGCAGCCCCTGTTTCTTTCATAGAATATTGGAAACTCTGTTATTTCATGGTGACTTTGCCTCAGGCAGCCTTCAACCACCAAATCTCCCACCAGCCCTTCTCTGTTTGTGAACAGCAGCAGACAGAGCTTTCCTTGGGAGTGGGAGTGTTACCAAAAATTTGGCAAAATAACAAAACTCTTTAACCCCAATGTGGCATTAACAAGCAGCATTCTTTTTTTGGCCAGTTGCACGGGGGGATAGCTCCTCCCACAGCTGTGCACGCTCAGTACAGGAAAGTTTCTGTTTATATTCTGTATTTTGCATACATATTCCTTGATTGTCCTGGACTAAACACATATAGGATAATCATTTCCCCACAATCATTGAAACTTTTCTCCTCCCCTTGACCTATGCATTCTCCTGTCCTGGGGGTCTCTCTGGTGGTCCCTGGTGCTCGTGGACCTCAATGTTCCAGTGGGCCTGGCTGAGCTGGCACGACACTGAGGCTGGTGAATTTCAGTTCCTCTTCTCACACAATGGGCATTGCGTGGTTTCCATAGGCCTGGGGTTCTGGAGAACCAGCATTGTGTGTGCTCACCTGGTGTAAACAATTTATCATCTGGTAACATGAGGTCACAGAGTGGGCTATGACATCACACAGTGGATTATGTGACGTCATCGAGCAGCTGCAACATCACAGACGGCCTCTGTGAAATCACAGATACAGGTGTGACATCACAGGGCAGAGGACTGACATCACAGAGCAGACTATGACATCACAGTGATGGCTTTGACATCGGAGACCAGCTGTGTGACATTATAGAAGAGGCTATGACATCACAGAGCAAACTGCGACATCACAGGAGGTCTGTGTGAGGTCACGGGGTTGGTCACTCTGCCCCAGCCTCTCCTCACAGTTTCCCCCCAACAGTCCAAAGCTATTCATGCCCAGCAGGGTCCCCTATCCCCTGGTATGCCCATGGCCCACCTGGAGCCACAGCCTCCCCCAAGGATATTCCACAAGATCAACCCCAAAAGCTGTCACAGGGACAAGGGGCTGGGCTGTGTGACCAGGACATGAAGGACGTGGATTATCCAGGTCCCTGTGGCCTGGGTTGGGTTCCCCAGGGGAGGAAAGATGTCTGGCATCTGGAGCAGGGCCTGGGAAGGGCCTCCAAGGTGGGGCTGGAGCCCTTGGGCTATGAGCAGAGGCTGAGGAGCTGGGCTGGTCCAGCCTGGAGCAGGGAAGGCTGAGGGGCTCCTCATCCCAGCCTGGCAGTGCCAGCCAGGAGGGGATGGGGAACACAGAGCCAGGCTCTTCACCGGGGGGCCTGGGGGGAGACAAAAGCCAATAGGTGGTATTGAAGTTGGAGGGAGATGACCCACCTTGCATTGGTCAGCATCGACTCTGATTTATTAATCAATCAGGCACCTTTTATAACAGTGTTAATCAAGTTCATGCATATTGCAAAATCTGAGCTCACAATAGGTCAGAGATAACATACCAACCCCTCCTTATGTTTCCAATACCAAGATTTGGGTTCTCAAAATTATTCTTGCTTTCCCAAAACAGCCAAAGATAGAACATCTACTTGTTATGAGAAAGCTGCCTGAGAACTCTGATGTGCAAGGCTGTCAAGGCCTTCATGCTTGTCACCTTTACCTGTAATAAAAAATAACCTGAGAACCTCTGCGGTCAACAGAAACAGGCTGTGAGAATCTGCTCCTCACAGCTGCCTTCTAGGCCTTCCCTGAAAAAATCTCCAACAGGGTGGAAGGGGAAAGAGGGGAGATCAGCAAGGACAGGAGGAGATGAAATGAATCAGGCTGGTTTCAGCATTTCCTTAACACCAAAAGCAGCCTGACCCCATTCTCCATCCATCACTGACAGCTTTGCAAATCAGGAATTGTTCAGGCTGCTTTGCCCCCATTCCAAGATGGGCATCCTGATACAAGAACTGCACTGTGTTTATCACAGAACCATATTTTTCTAAAAATAATTTTATTATGGAAATCACTTGTGGATGGTGGACATGTCAGACGCTGCTGGGACGTTGCACATAGCTCAGGGGAGAGCGTGATTTTTATTGAATTGTGTCCTCTTCAACCATGGTTGGAGCCGGCTGAGCTGGGCTGGGGGGAGGCCCTTGGTGCTGCCCAGAGCTCAGGGCAGCTGGCAGAGCTTGCAGGGAGCTGGGCCGGGCTCAGAGAGCCTGACCCAGAAACCATCAGTGTCCATCTCAGCCTGGCTGAGTGTGCGGGGGCCAAGAAGAGCAGCCCAGGGTCTGCAAGTTCTCTGGGTGGGAGCTGAGCTTGGGAGCCCTTGAGCCCTGACAAGTGCTGGGGCTGCACCTCCAGCTCCAGAGGAGATGGGAAAGATGGAAGCACAGACAAATCATTCCTGCTGCATTCTTTCTTGTGTCTGCTTATACAGGTGACCTGAATCCATACATAGAGAAGGTGTTTTGTGTCAGATAACACTGGTAGAGTGTTAGGTTGAGTGAGAAGAATAATAATATTTAGCTGAAAATAATGTTTCATGCTAAATACACAATGAGAAAAAAAGACACATATGATCAGAAGATCATCTGAGTTTTTCAGAGGAGGAGAGATCCATTTATGTTCCCGTAGTCAAAGCTGTTCAAGTTCTTTCCTCAGGACTTCCTTGAGATGAGAGGTGATCACCAGAGGCCAAGGCAAACCAGAGCCCTCTGTCCTGGCAGCTTTTGCCTGGGAGAACCCTTGCATATTGGGGAATTTTTCAGAGGGAGTATCGGTTTTCTCCATGGACACCTGGAAAGACAGATGGTTCTTTTCCATAGGAAGAGAAGCACAGAGCCCCAGTTCTCCAGGAGCTGATAAGAGGCAGCCCTCAGCACTCCAAGAGCAGCTGGAGCTGTCCAGTAGCCCTTGAGAGGCCAAACCAGCCAGATCTCTTCCATCTCCCCTTGGTTCCACGAGGCCCTGCAGTGTCACAATGTTCTCCTGGCTTCTGCAGTGTCACAATGGCCCTGTGCTTCCATGAGGCCCTGCAGGGTCACAGTGGCCCTTTGGTCCCGTGGGGCCCCACAGTGTCACAAGGCTCTCCATGATTCCATGGGGCCATGGAATTCCACACTGCTCTCCATGGATCCACGGTGCCCTTCAGGATCACAACAGCCCTTTTGGTTCCACAAAGCCCTGCTGCTTCACACAGGGCTCTTGGGACCTGTCCTGGGGTGACGTTATGATGCTTGTATATCCCCATTCATCTGTTCTGTGCCTTTAAGACCGGCACTGAAGAGTGGAAGTTTTGTTTGGGTTTCTCTTATCAGGACACAGAGACAAGCAGTAGACAGAGCTGGTTTTTTTTTACTTCCAGCTTTGGGCTTGCTGCTTTTGCTTGCTGCTTTTGCTTGCTCTCTTTTTCTGCTCTTGCTTCTGCTCTGCTTTCTGCCTCTGCTTATTAGCTAGTTCTAGCTAAACAGTCCACATTCCTTCCTGGACTGTTTCTCCTCTCCTGTTCCTGTGACCATCTCGAACCTGCTCCGGACTGGGACCCGGGAACACCAAGGGTTCGGCTGCAGCGGCTGGCCCAGCGCCGGAGGGACTGAGAACAGAGCAACCACCCCCGAAAGAGACTTTCTGATTTTGCCATCTTTCTCAGAGCGGTGTCATCGGGTATTGTTCATTTTGTGTGCCATGGGGGTGCGGGGCCAGTCAAATAAACAGGTTCTTTCCACCTCTCTCCGAGGAATTTTTTCCCGAACCGGTTGGGGGGAGGGGCCGTGTGGGTTTCGCTTTCTGGAGGGGCCCTCCTTTGCAGATTCTTTAACAAATTTGCCCTAAACCAGTACAGGACCATGCGGCCCAGCAGAGCCACAGCGATGGCCTTGGTGCCACAGGGTCCCACAGTGTCACAATGGTCTCTGGTATTGATGATACCCACAATGTCACAGTAGTCCCTTGGTTCCACAGGGCCCCAAAGTGTCACCATTGGCTCCATGGAAAGGAAACCGTGGTACCCAAGCCTTTCAGAGGCTCATGAACTTCAGTGACTAGAGACAAAGGCCTCTGGACAGACACACCTGCCCGTCCTGGCATCTTTGTCTGGGAGCAACCCTTGGATATTCACAATTTTGAATGCTGAATCCCAATTTCAGCTATTTGTGCTTGGAGGACAAAGCCAGTTCTTTTCCTGAGAAAGGAAAGCACAGAGCCCCTGTGTTTGGAAGACAGGTGAAAGCTGGTCCTAAGGAGGCCAAGGCCAGCCAGATCTGTCTGTAATGGCCGCTTTTGTGAAGGAGCAATCATTGGATATAGAACTTTTGGAGGTGGATTCCCAATTTCAGCCATGGGCACTTTGAGATGGATGTTTCTTTTCCACAGGAAGGAAAGCACTGAGCCCCAGTGTTTGAAGGCAGGTCAGACCCTGCTCTCAAGAAGACAAGGGCAGCCAGAGTTGTTGGTAATGGCAGCTTTTGTCTGACAGCAATCCCTGCATATTGGGAAGGTTGGAGGGGGAATCCCATTTTGGCCATGGATGCTTGAATGAGTAGGGCAGTTCTTTTCCATTTGAAGTAAAGCCCAGAGTCCCAGGGTTTCAGGGATACATTAGAAGGGCATGCCAAGGGCAATTGGAGCAGTCAAGCTAAGCCAACCAGAGCTGCGCCCTGTTCCCTTGGATCCATGGAGCCCTGCAGTGCCACAGTGGTGGTGTCACATTGGATCCTTGGCTCCATGAGGCCCAGATGTGTCACACTGGCCTCTAATTTCCATGGGGCTCCGGAGCGTCACAACGGTCCCTTGCTTCCATGAGGCCTGGCAGTGTCACAGGGGTGTCCTTGGTGCTGTAGTCTCACAATGGACCCTTGGTTCCATGGAGACTCACAATGTCAGAAGGGTCTCCTTGGTTCCATGAGGTCCTGCAGAGCCCCTTGATTCAATGAGGCCTCCAAGTGTTATCATGGACTTCAGGAATCGATAAGGCCCCTCAATGTCCCAATGGACCTTTGATTCCATGGGGTCCAGCACTGTTCCATGAATCCTTAGTTCCATGGGGCCCTGGAGTGTCACAATGGACTCCTTGGTTCCATGGTGCCACACAATGTGACAACTGCCCTTTGGCCTGCCGGGACTGCAGAGTGTCACAATGGTTCCTTGTTTCCATGACACCTGGAGTGTCACAATGGTCTCCATGATCCCATAAGGCCTTGCAGTGTCACAACAGACCATTGGTTTCATGGAGCCCCATAGTGTCACTATGGTCCCCTTGGCTCCACAAGGCCCTGAAGTGCCACGATGGCCCTTTGGTTCCACAAGGCCTCTAAGTCTAAAAATGGCCTCCAGGTTCTATGAGGCCCTGCTGTGTCACAGTGGACCTTGGCTGCCATGATGTCCCAGAGTGTCACAATGGTATCCTTGGTTCCACGGTGTCAGAATGGACCCTTCATGCCATGAACACCCACAGTGTTCATGGCAGTGCCATTGATTCCACCAGGCCCTGCCTAATGGCCCCCTGGTTCCAGTGAAGTCCCAGTGGTCCAGTGTTCCCCTTAGTTCCAGTGTCAAGAGCCTCCCTTGTTCCATGAGGCCCCACAATGTCTCTGTGCTCCGCTTGGTTTCACACGGCCCCACAGTGGAACAATGGACTCTTGGTTCCATGAGGTTCCTCAGTCCCAATGATCTCCCTGGATCCACAGTGTCACAGTGGCACGTTGGCTCCACTTGGCCAAGCTGTGTCACAAGGGCTCATGGTTCCATGAGGCCAAACAGTTTAATAAGTGACCCTTGGTTCCACAAGGCCTTGCTGTGTCACTTCTTGGACTTCTGGTTCCATGAGCTCTCACACTGCCAGCAGCAGTCTCCTTGGTTCTGCAGTGTCACCATGGACCCTTTGTTCCATGAGGTTCCGCCGTAGAACACGGTCACCTTGGTTCTGTGAGATTCTGCAGTGTCACAATGGACCCATGGTTCCACCAGGCCTTGCTGTGTCACAATGGCCCCTTGGTTCCAAGACGTTTCTCAGGGTCACAATGGTGTCCTCGGATCTGCAGTATCACAATGGACCATTGGTTCAATGTGGCCCCATGGTGCCAAAATGGATTTTGGTTCCATGGAGTTCTGCTGTGTCACCATGGACCCTTTGTTCCATGAGTTTGCAAAGTGTCACAGCTGACTCCTTGGGTCTGTGAGGCTCTGCTGTCACCAAATCTCTGAAATATCAGAATAAGGCTCCTGAACACTAATTTGCTATTTCAGAGGGTATGATTTATTCAGGTATAAGGTCCAACATGGGTTAACTCCTAAAAATGTGGACATGGAATTCTACCAGTGTGTTGCTTATATACAGTCCCAAAATGTGAATTACATTTTACCCATTTCCATAAAACCCCCCGGAAATTCCCAGATTCAGTCCTTGTTTTCTCTATTCCTGCAGCCTTGAGCCAGATGTCTTCTTCTTATCTTCCAACCATCCTTGCTGGAAAAGCAGCCCCTGAATGCCTTGTTCCTTTGCTGAAAGTTCACAGGCAGGGTAAACATGGAATGAACCCTTTTGGTATTAGCCCCAGGCTTTGTGTGGGCAGGCAGAGGCAGGCAGGAGGCAGAGCTGTCAGCAAAGGAAGGGGCCAGCCAGGTGGGGCAGCCGGGGGATGCCGACAGCCTGCAGGGACAGAGGCGCAGGGCAGGGACACCGTAGCACAGCCTGGGCTGCACAGGGCACAGGCATGTGCAGCAGCTGCAAGACAGCCCTGCCAGAGCCAACTTGGGCAGCACTTTGGCCATGGCTGCTGGGCCTGGGCCTGAGCCAGGAGCAGGAGACAAGTGACCCTTGCAGGCCTGGGGCCTCATTGCCTCCTTGTTCCTGCTCAGCAGCCTGGCAGGGGCCGCCCCATGCTCCTGCCCTTGCCATTGCACATCCCCACATGCCTGTGCCCATCCCGGCAAGAGCCCTGAGCAAGGAGGGAGAGACAGCATCTGCCTGGCCAGGGGCTGGGGCTCAGGCCTTGGCCCTTGGCATTCCTCAAACACATCCAGCTTTGCTCAGCACCAGAGACATCTTGGCCTTGTTTGTCCCCAGCTGTCATCAATGCCTCCAGTGTTCTGCTCTAACTGCAACCTGGGGACACTTTCTGAGTTGAGTTCCTCAGTGGGACCCATAAAAACTTCAAGAAACTTCAGAGTTTCAATTTAGCATTGAGTTCTTGAGAAGTTTTTTGAACACTCTCTCAGGGACTGAGTCTGATGTAAACAACACCAAAGCCCTGAGAGGGTCATTAAAGTCCTTGTGCTGTGTCTGTGCTCCTGAGTTGGACTGGGCTCCAGGCACAGAGGCAGCTCCTTGCAAACTAAGAAGAGCTTCATAAAGACATTTCTCCTGAGGAGCAGCTCTTCTTCCAGCCCAGCAGGGCTGGGGCACTGCCTGCAGCCGCCCTGGGCACAGCACAGAGGCACAGACAGCTTCAATCAGTCAGGGCTGGGAAGGTGCTGAGAAGTGCCGGGGCACAATCACTGCCAGCCCTTGGCACAGGAACCTCTGGCTGCAGGACAATGCAGCTGCAACTCCTGGAGCCATCTCCTAAACCTGGAACATCCCAATGCCTACAGACTTTGTGAGTAAAACTCTGAACATTTCTGGTGCGGGGAAGGTGAAATGCTCATGAAGCTTTGACATGCTGAGGAATGCTGGTCAGTCATAAAATATTTCCAATACAAGGATTTAATTAAAATTAGGACATTTCCAAAGACTTTATATTTAGTTTGCTAGTATTGGAGAATGGCAGGGAGCCGGGAGATTAATATTAAAGATTGGTTATGAATTATTAATTATGAAATTTTACAAGTGTCTGAGACATTGGAACTGTTATTTTTGTATTCCGTAAATTCACAGGAGATCCCTAATGTGTTTTCAGCCTCTCTGCCCATGGACAGCACCAGTATTCCCTTTGCTGGACCCATCAGGCTCAGTCTGAGCTGTCCTTTGTCCCACCTGCAAACAGAACCTGCCCCAGCCAGGGCCCTGCAAACAGGCAGGGTTCTGTAGGGCCAAGGAGAGGGCACAGAGATTTGGGGTCTGTGAGTGCTGGCAGGGAGAGATCAGGCACAGGGAAACACCTGCAGGAGGGAAATAGCCTGGAAGCAGAGAAAAGATTGGGCAATTGGGAGAGAAAACAAACCCCAGCAATGCTGTGGCAGGGAGAGTTTAGAGATGCCCACAGGTCCCCTCCAGTGCAGCCCCTCCCTCTGAACAAGCCCCCTCCCTCCTGTGCCCCAGCCCAGCCTCTGCCCTCAGGGCCGGGGCTCCAAGGCGTGCAGCCCCTCCTGTGCAGGCAGAGCTGCAGCAGAGCCGTGGGGCAGCTCTGCAGCCCCGGGCCCAGTTCCCTCTGCAGAGCACAGGGCTGGGAGCAGCTGCCCGGCCCTGGGGGCTCTGGAGGGGGCACAGCTGGCTCAGGGTGACGCTGTCCCCAGTGCCCGGCTCTGGGCAATGCTGTCAGGGCAGCCAGGGAAGGAGCTGCACCTCCCTCAATCCATTGCCATCATAAGGACACCTGGAATCTCCCTGAGATTTCAGTCCAAGCTTTGAGCTTCCCTCCAGGATACAAACCTGTCCTGTAGCATCTCTGTGTTATCTAAAAGCCCCACTGTGAGACACAGAAGGTCTATGATGAGAAAATGCTGTTGGGTTGGTGAAATGAGCTCTGTCTGTCCCTGGGTACAAACGTGGGGCTGAGACCTTGAGAAGGGGATGGACATTTGGTGGTCTGTGGGGATCCATCTGCTCTCAGCAATGTCAGGATGGTTTTTAAAGGAAACATGGGAGGGTGATCATCCTCTGTCTGGGAAAGGTGAAAGCCTAGAGAATACTGGAACAGGACAGGGTGATGGACATCCTTCCCTCCCTCTCCACTCACCACCTTGCCTCAGAGAACTCAATGTTCTCTCAGAGGGCAGCAGAAATGCAGAGATTTTCTGACATCCAAAAATAATCAGCAGGGGAGATGAAGAAAAGCTGTAAATAACACTAGTACATTTAAACAGACTATATCATTCCTGTTCTCTGGCAGTGGGAGGGCAGATGCTGACAGGGCTTTCTGTGTTAACAGAGATTCAAAGTGGAACACAAAGACAGGTCCCTGTTCCCCTCCTATGTCTGCACAGCAAGGCTGAACTATAAAAACCTCTGTGTGTACCTGCCCTGAACCTGAAGTCCCACTCAGGCAGCACCAGCCAGGGCTCCACACTTGGACCTGAAGAAAAATGTGCAGGAAATTGAAAAGGGTGTCACAGTGTTACAGGAGAAGGGTCTGTGGGAAACGGCTTTGATTTTGTTGGAAGAAGTTTCTCCCAACCGGTCACTGACTTTTCTCCATGAACAGCTTCCAATGGCCAGAGACAGCAAATGTCCAACAGCAGCTCCATCAGGCACTTCCTCCTGCTGGCATTGGCAGACACGCGGCAGCTGCAGCTCCTGCACTTCTGCCTCTTGCTGGGCATCTCCCTGGCTGCCCTCCTGGGCAACGGCCTCATCATCAGCGCCGTAGCCTGCGGCCACCACCTGCACACGCCCATGTTCTTCTTCCTGCTCAACCTGGCCCTCAGCGACCTGGGCATGATCTGCACCACTGTCCCCAAAGCCATGCACAATTCCCTCTGGGACACCAGGGATATCTCCTACTCAGGATGTGCTGCACAGCTCTTTTTTTTTGTGTTTTTCATGTCATTAGAGGTTTCCCTCCTGACAGTCATGTGCTATGACCGCTACGTGTCCATCTGCAAACCCCTGCACTACGGGACCCTCCTAGGCAGCAGAGCTTGTGCCCACATGGCAGCAGCTGCCTGGGCCAGTGCCTTTCTCTATTCACTGCTACACACAGCCAATACATTTTCCCTACCCCTGTGCCATGGCAATGCCCTGGGACAGTTCTTCTGTGAAATCCCACAGATCCTCAAGCTCTCCTGCTCCAGATCCTACCTCAGGGAACTTGGACTCATTGTGGTTGGTGCATCTTTAGGTTTTGGTTGTTTTGTGTTCATTGTTTTCTCCTATGTGCAGATCTTCAGGGCTGTGCTGAGGATCCCCTCTGAGCAGGGACGACACAAAGCCTTTTCCACCTGCCTCCCTCACCTGGCTGTGGTCTCCCTGTTCCTCAGCACTGGCACATTTGCCTACCTGAAGCCCTCCTCCATCTCCTCCCCATCCCTGGATCTGGCCCTGTCAGTTCTGTACTCGGTGGTGCCTCCAGCCCTGAACCCCCTCATCTACAGCCTGAGGAACCAAGAGCTCAAGGCTGCAGTGTGGAGACTGATGAGTGGACCATTTAGGAAACATTAATCTGGTTGCCAATTTCTGCATATCTCTTGAAATAAAAGTAATCTTTGATATTTATTTTTGGATTTTTTTTTTTAATTCTGTTTTGATTTTTTATTATTCTCCCTAAACCAAGGCCATTTTTCTGAAATTTCTCATTTTGTGTCTCCTAACTTCACTGTGGCCTCAGACTGTGTCAATGAGGAGCTGGCCTCTTGGTGGCTTTAAAGGAACTAAAGGATCTCCCAGCAGAATTTTCACTGGAGTTCCCCATTTTGTTCCGTTCTCTGGAGCTGCAGCAGCAATGTCTGTGTGCAGAGCTGGGGCAGATCAGGGCTGGCACAGCAGCTGTGCCCAGCAGCAGCAGCAGCACTTGGTGTTGCCAGTGCTGCTGCCGTGGCCCTGCCCCGCTGCCCTGGTGGCCCTGGTGTTGCTGCAGGGCCTGAGTGCTCTCGGGGCCGGGCACAGCCCTGGGGGTGGCAGTGCCAGGGCTGCAGCAGGGACAGGCCATGGGCACTGCTGGGGCAGCGCTGACGCCTCAGCCCAGGGCCTGGGGGCTCCAGGCTCCTTGCCCAGGCTCTCTCAAGAACACGGCCAGGCCAATGCTCAGCACAGAAAAGCCCCATGAACAGCCCCAGGCTGGCCGTGGGTAGGCTGGGGGCAAACAGCATGGCTGGGGCTCTGCAAGGGCCCTGGGGCAGACGGGAAGGAGCAGCAGAGCAGGGGCTGATCCATCCCCAGTGCAATGCACAGCCCAGGGCAGCGTCCCAGAGCGTCCTCATGGAGCTGCCAAAAACATCCCCCCTCTGCAGCCCTGCCCTCTGCCCCAGCTCACACAGGTGCCCCATCCTTGCAGGCACAGACACGGCAGCACTGGCTCAGGAGCCCCTGTTTGCATTGCACAGAGCAGGGGGAGCACCCCCATGCTGTTGGGTGTGGGGACATGGACCTGAGGGAGCACAGATGCCATCAGCCCCTGGGGCCAGCAAGGGCTGGGGGACACCAGGGAAACCACTCAGCTTTGTTGTGGCCTCCGCAGTCAGCCAGAACGTTTGTTCCCATGAGCTGGGGGTTTCCTGTCCCACTGCAGATGCTGTTGCTCAGACCCATGGCCAGTGCCATCAGACACTCCCAAACTGCCCCAAGCATTTCCTTTGCTTCACGTTTGCTTTCTTTCCTCTTTCTTGTTCCAGATTTCCTCCTATTGCCCATCCCTTTTCTCTCCCCTGCAAACAGCCCATCCCTTCTTGCCCTTTCCTCTCTGGCCCCACTCCCCATTGCAGTTTCTGACTTGGCCCCATGGGAACGTCCCTTGGGCAGCAGGATCATCCTACAAGTGCTGCAGGAATTGTCTGCAGGCTCCTGCAGTGCCTCCTGCTGCTCCCTTGCCAGAGGCACCCCAGGCCAGGGGGCACATCTGGGCTGCTGTGTCTGCCTCTGGGGCTCCCTGTCCTGGGCAGTGAGGAGGGGCTGCAGAGGCTTTGCAGGACTGACAGGATGGGCTTTGGGGCTGGCAGGACAAGCTGAGGGACCTGGGCTGCTGGAGCTTCTGAAGAGGAGGCCCAGGGCTCCTCCTGCAACAGCTTCAACGGTTGTTCCAGAGAATCACAGAATCAGCAAGGTTGGAAAAGACTTTGGAAATCATCAAGTCTGACCTGTGCCTTCGCATCGCCTTGTCTCCCTGAGGCTCCTCTTCTCCATGATAAACAACCCCAGCTCCCTCAGCTGCTCCTTACAGGACTTGTGTTCCAGACCCGTCATCAACCTGGCTACCCTTCTCTGGACACGCTCCAGCCCCTCCATGGCCTTCCTAAATTGGGGGCCCAGAGCTGGACCCAGCACTCGAGGTGTGGCCTCACCAGTGCTGAGTGCAGGGGAAGAATCACTGCCCTGCTCCTGCTGGCCACACCATTCCTGATCCAGGCCAGGAGCCATTGGCCTTCTTGCCCACCTGGGCACACTGCTGCCTCATGTCCAGCCTGCTGTCCATCAGTGCCCCCAGGTCCCTTTCTGCCTGGCTGCTGTCCAGCCACTCTGTCCCCAACCTGTAGCACTGCAGGTGTTGTTGTGGCCAAAGTGCAGGACCCGGCATTTGGTCTTGTTCAACCTCACCTTGTTGGATTTGGGCCCTGGATCCAGCCTGTCCAGGGCCCTCTGCAGAGCCCTCCTGCCCTCCAGCAGATCCACACTCACACCCAGCTTGGTGTCATCTGTAAATTTCCTGATGCTGGACTCAGTCCCCTCATGCAGATCATCCGTGCAGATATTGAAATCCACGCTGGCTGGCTCTGACCCTCGGCCATCCTGTGGGTGCCCTGTGATGGCCCTCAGGGTGATCTGTTCCATCACCTTGCCGGGCACCCAGGTCAGGCTGACAGGCCTGGAGTTGCCCAGCTCCTCCTTCCAGCCCTTCTTGGGGATGGGCTCACATTGGCACCTCCAGTCCTCTGGCACCTCCCTGCTGAGCCAGCACTGATGGTAAATGATGAAGAGCAGCTTGGGGAGCTCATCCACAGCTCCCTCATCCCCCTGGGATGGATCCCATCTGCTCCCAGAGACACCGGTGAGCATCTGAGTGGCTCAGCAGGTCCCCAGCTGCTTCCTCCTGGATTCCAGGGGCCTGTTCTGCTCCCTGTGCCCTTCCAGCAGCTCAGAGAAAACTTTTCCTGAGGACAACTTCACTTTTTGTTGAAAATTGAGGCTAAGAAGGGGTTCAAGTACCAGAGCCTTTCCCTTATCTTTAATTACTCTATTCCCCACTGCATCCAACAATGAATAGAGGTTCTCCTTACACTTCCTTTTGGTATTAATTCATTTATACAAATATTTTTTATTATTTTTCACCAAAGTGTTCAGGTTAACCTCTAACTGACGTTTCACATCTCTGCTTTTCTTTCTGCCTGGCCTAACGACATTTTAAAACACACCCTGAGTTGCCAGACCTCCTCTCCAAAGGTGATGCACCCTCTTTTTTCTGCTGAGTTCCCATGAAAGCTCCATGCCCAGCCAGGACAGTCATTTTCCTCGCTTGCTCATCTTTTGGCACCGAGGGACAGGCTGCTCCTTCCCCCTAATAATTAGTTTCTTTAAGTGTGTCCATCTTTCCTGGACACCTTTGTTTTTAAAGGCTGTTTTCTCTTTAAAAATCAGTACCTGACTGAGTACTCTCCAAATCTGCATCCCAAGTAGGCCAAGGTCTGTCCTCTCTCATTCCAGTGTAGACATTTTGTTGATTCCACTCCTTCTTTTACAGGATGGTAAAAACTCCATTATTTCATGGCCACTGTGCCCCAGGCAGCCTCCAACCACCACCTCTCCTACCAGCCCTTCTCTGTTTGTGACCAGCAGGAGACAGAGTTTTCCTTGGGAGTGGGACTGTCACCAAAAACTCAGTAAAATAGAAAAATCCATAATGCCAATGTAGCATCAAGAAGCAGCATTCTTTATTTGTCCAGATGCACGGGGGGGGATAGCTCCTCCCAAA